>NW_004949117.1:4093889-4094379 GCF_000317375.1 Microtus ochrogaster | reverse complement strand
AGCTCTGTAGACCAGGCTGGTCTCGAACTCACAGAGATCCGCCTGCCTCTGCCTCCCGAGTGCTGGGATTAAAGGCGTGCGCCACCACCGCCAGGCTCTCATTTGCTTATTTTTAAGTAAAAGCATTATTTGCTTACGTTTCATTTTTCTTTTGGGTTGAATTATAAATCCTTATCCATTTGATACTAGTTGCATCATTTAAAGCATTTATCTGATGAAAGACCAACTTTTGTTTCTTTCATTTCACTCTTAAATTTCATTATTTGTTTTCTCAAGGCTGTCTTCTTTTAAGTTTGTTTTTCAAAGGTCTAACATTAGTTTGATCTTAAAATTCTGATGGTGTGCGTGTGTGTGTGTATGTGTGTGCATGTGTGTGCATGTGCGTGTGTGTATACGTGTGTGAGTGTGTGTGAGTGTGTGTGTGCGTGTGTGTGTATACATGTGTGTGAGTGTGTGTGTGAGTGTGTGTGAGTGTGTGTGTGCGTGTGTG
>NW_004949117.1:4075806-4093789 GCF_000317375.1 Microtus ochrogaster | reverse complement strand
TGTGTGAGTATGTGTGAGTGTGTGTGAGTGTGTGTGAGTGTATGTGTGTGTATACATGTGTGTGAGTGTGTGTGAGTGTGTGTGTGCGTGTGTGTATACATGTGTGTGAGTGTGTGTGATTGTGTGTGTGTGAGTGTGTGTGAGTGTGTGTGAGTGTGTGTGCGAGTATGTGTGTGTGTGTGAGTGTATGTGTGTGTGTATACATGTGTGTGAGTGCATAGATATAGTGGTTAGTGGACAGAGCTTCCATATTCAACGGGGCTCATTGGCCAGTGAAGTCCAGGGACTTGCTTTCTCCACCTCCCCAGAACACAAATGCTGGGATTGCAAGTGTATCACATTCACCTGGCCATCTTCTCTCTTCCCCTCTCTGTCTCCCTTTCTCTCAGATTCACTCTGTAACCTTTGTGGTTCTGGAACTCACAATGTAGTCCAGGCACCAGAGATTCAAACTGCCTCTGCCTCCAGGGTACTGGGATTAAAGGTGTGCACACCACCATCTGGTCTAGCATCTTTAACTCGGCCTTTGAGAGCTGAGTTTAAGTCCTCACCCTTGTGCTAGCCCTCCAGCCATGATGACCTGAGCTCTTAGGTACAGTTTCTCTTCCTGTTCAGTACTACAGTTAGAGGCATGGACCATTATACCCCTTGCTTACCATACCTGGTGAGGGAAAAAATAGGTTTGGGGGCTAATTTTCATTTGAAGTTATCCATTCTGTTAATCCAATTTTTCTTTATTAACCATGTTAAAATGAAATTACTGTTTTGTATTTATTGTTCATATTCTATTATTTTAACTCTAGTAGAATTTAGACCTGACTTTTAGATTGCCTTTTTGTATATTCCAAGTTTTGGTGTTCCCTAGAAAGTGTTCTCTGAGAAAAGCCGTGCTTCCCATGATGGTTAATAATTCATCTCTGATGTTGGCAGAACGTCTTTGGATCTTGTGAGGAAAATGGCCTCTTCCAATATAGTTTCCCAGTCTGCTTCTGTCAACGTTACACACACACACTATGGTTAACTGAATCTAGCAGTCTATCTCTTATTACTGTAGCTTTCCTTGTATGTTTTCTTTGCTATCATAGATTTGTGTAGTTTTGAGGACAGAAAGACAGACTGAATGGAACAAAAGATCTATACTCTTATTGTTTGAAAATAAAACAAAAATAAACTTAGCATTGATTTTGGTTGTTTTCAATCTTCTAAAATAGAGGGTTTTTTTACATCTAAATGTTTCATTTTGCATGTGAATACATATACACATATATAGTATGCATATATATAATATATTTTATAGTGTCATAATGCTAACCACTCATTGCGTTACTTTAGTTAAGTTTGGCCTGGTCTATTATTGACAGCGGGCAGCTGTTCCACACTTCTCTTCTCTCTAGCCCTCCCCATCTCACTTTTCATGATTTCCTTATTCTCTGCCTTTCACGCTATTCCCCCCTGTTTGTCATCAACCTTACTAATTCAATTTTTCTGCATCATCAACTTTCTCTCTATAAGAAAATGATGTTTATTGTCGTACTTTTACTTGGTTGTTGTAATTTTTATCATGTCTTTTTCTTATTACATTCTTAGCTTATTTGAAAAATATCTCTAAGAATTATCCTAAAAACCATAATCTGAGTGTTGAAAATATTACTATGTTTTGTAAAATACATATTTTGACGAAGGAAAGGTAAGGGCAATGCTTGTACTAACCTCTCCCTTCTATTTCTAAACTTTAAACTACTAGGTAGTCACAGAATGTATTTTTTAGTGTTCTGAAGTGTCACAGACATTTGTCATGCTGTAAGGAGAGCATCTGTGGACTGCAGGGTCTCTGTCACCCCCTCCAGTTCTTTCCTGGCTGCTGGTGCCTCTTGTCTGAGACAGGGATGGCAAAGCCCTGGCATTGCAGGGTCAGCTGTCCAGGTTCTTCACAAGATAGACACACAGTGTTGACTGACTCCTCCTTCTCAGTAAAAGCTGGTGATCTGCTTGGCTTTGCAGAGGCCAAAATTACAATCTCGAGAAAATTATTGACTTTAAGGGACTTTTGTAATCATTAGCACATGCAGACTTGTCTGGGGGCCTAGATTCCTCCTCAAATAGCAGAAACTAGGGTAGTCTGCAGCAGATACCTCAGGGATTAAACCCACTGAAGGGTGAGCATGCTCCTGCCAGACTGAGAGAGTCTCCTGTGCTTCCAGTGAGGAGGTGTGTTTCAGACAGCTCATGGGAATTGCAAGGAGCAGCTCTGTGTCATCACTCACTCAAATGAGAGTTCCGGAAGTACACTTCTCTATTACAGAAAAATAGGGTTTGGTTTTGTTCAGTCAGGGTCTCACTATGCAGCCAGGGCTGGCCTAGAACCTGCATACTTCTTCCTCGCCTCAGAAATACTGGAGATACTGATGCATAAACCATGCCTGGTGCTCAGCCCTATGTTTTATTAGCTATAGGATTATAGAAAGTTCATTATTCAGTTTTCTCCCCTTGGTTCGAATTTGCCTTAATTTCAATGGGTCTGTTAGTGACTGACACCTTATCCATTTACTGTCTATTCTTCAATGATCCCGGACACGCAACATGTTATGTTATAGGAAAGATCACTTTGTTAAACTTCAGCATAATATAGTTTTCTATTCTGGGTTTTCACTGCGTAGTATTTTTCATGTATACAGTATTTAAGTTTTTCCCCAAACTTTGTACCACCACTCTGCTCACTTTGAGTTGTGCTAAATGTAAACAAGCCATATCTAGCCAATGGGTTGAGTGATTTTTCTCTCTTGATCTTGTAGTTCTTCCCCACAGCATGCACAAGAACATGCACCTCACTTCCTGTCCGTTTTATGCACACATTTTGATTCTTTGTGTCGCAGGAACTGTGGGGGGGGGGGAATTCCAAGACATTCTCCCCAGGTGGTAATTCTCCACCTGGTTCATGAAAAGTTCTGAAGTTCAGAGTACAAAGCTCAACGTACGATGTCAAAGCCACGTGAGACTGTGTTTCTGTTCTGAACAAGTAGCTAACCTCACAGAACATGATGCTACAGAAAAAAAACAAGTCATTTTTTTTTAAATCGATAAACAGTTTCCCACATTAGGACAGGCTGTGCTCTACCAAGAAAGATTAAAATCTAAAGAAACAAAACGACCTTGAGAATTTACAAGATAACAGAGGCTACTTTTACCTGGCCTCTCTTCCTGTGGTGGAACTCAGCCTGATATAGGTATGAATAATTTGCATTGGTGTGGATTTTAAGGTCAATTTTGCTATATGTATATGTATTTCTGATTTTGAATAAGGTGTTGTGATTGTGTAGTTCATTTTTAAAATGTAATGTATAATTAGGAAATATAGGTTGTTGATGGATAATCATAAACAATAGTCAAGTTTGTAGTCATGTTACTTAGATTTTTCTAGATATATAGAGATAGGCATTCTTCGTATCTCTCAAAGGCTACAGAATATGGCATTTAAAATATTTTAATAACTTAGGACTTTTCATGACAATGAGACATGTCTGCTCCTGGCGGCACCAATCTACTTTGAGAGGAAGATGGGCATTGAAGAGGATCCTTATGGAGTTGGATAGCCATTTGGGCAAGAAACTGCTCTTGCCTGGACTGTTGCATAAACTGGACACAGAGAACCCACAGAGAGAGGACTGCTGAACTTGCCAAAAAGTGAGATGGTCTTTCGGGGTTCCTGATTCATGAGAGTCTGCGAGACATTCTGCAGGACACAGCAGAAAGTGACTGAACTGTCTTTGGAATTTCCTGCTTGATGAAAATGTCTGCTGTATACTATGGGCCTGAAGGCTGAAGATGGATACCCCAACGGTACAAAAGAACTTTGGGTGACTGTTCAGGCAGCGAGATGTCTCTGTCATTTCTAGAGTTTGGATTTCTTGTTTGCTTAGGAAGTATTATATCCTTCTGGAGTCTTTGATGGAGTTGAAGAATGAATAGATAACTATAGTTTTCCTTAGTTATGATAAAAGATAAAATAGATATAAATATTGTAACTGTAATTCTTGCTTGATAACTGTTTTGTTATTTGTAATTTTGCTATGTTAAAGTTAAAGCCTTCCTTTTTTTGTTTAAACAGAAAAAGGGGAAATGATGTGGGAATGATTTCTTATTAATAAAGAAACTGCCTAGGCCCATTTCATAGGCCAACCCTTAGGTAGGCGGAGAAAACAGAACAGGATGCTGGGAAAAGAAGTTGAGTCAGTGAATCGCCATGGTTCTCCCACTCCAGGCAGATGCAGGTTAAGATCATTCCTGGTAAGCCAGCTGTGGGCTACACAGATTAATAGAAATGGGTTAGATCAATATGTAAGAGCTAGCCAATAAGAGGCTGAAACTAATGGGTCAGGCAGTGTTTAAAAGAATACAGTTTCCGTGTAATTATTTCGGGTATAAAGCTAGCCGTGTGGGCGGCCGGGTGCTGGGGACGCAGCTCCGCCGCTCTTATTTCAACATCCATCCTCCATCCCAGAACGTTCAGAGGACTGATCTCTGTTGTCCTATCATGTAGTCTGTACTAGAACAACCTGGAACATGTAACAAAGTACTTCTTCATGGCTGTTGTCACAGAATCGCTCAAGTTGGGGCATGGGTCTTAGAAGGCCACCTTTTAAGACCTTCAGCATACACTAAAGTATTTTTAGTAAATATCATTAATTTAGTTAATTAATTAATGATATTTAGTAAATATCATTAGTAAAAGATGGAGAGAAACCTGAAGCCAACATCAACCATAGTAGGCCCACCCCTTGGTACCAGGCTCTCCCTGTAAGAACTTCCTTTCCCATGTTCCCCTGAGAGATGATCAAAGGTCAGACTGACTCCAAGGCAGAAGCTGGAACAGGGAAGATGGTGTAGTGTCATGGGGTGCTGGGTAGTGGGAGGCATCATACCTATTTTTATTTTTCAGTCAGAAAGTATGAGCTCACATCTACAGAGGGGATTGAATTGGATGTTTTAGCTAACAGCGAATGGAAACCACTAATTTACTTTTTCATTTGCAAGTAGGGTTTGCTTGCTTATAATTTTAAAATCAAGAGGAAAATACCTTTAAGTATATGAAGTCAGTAAGGTCTGAAGGAATGGCTTTCCAAACAATGACAGGAAAATAATATCTGAGCTAGGAAGAGATTAGCAACACACAAGGAACACCAATGCTTTTCGCTGTGTAGAACTTACATCACTCTGCCTCTAGGCAGCAAAAACAAAGTGAAAACCAATAGCTGAACAAAACAAATGCCACCTGAACACACAGCTGTGTCTGTTAGCAGCACCCTTTATATCTGAAAACAGGAAAATGTTGATTCTCTGTTAATTCAAGTTCAGAGTTAATCTGTTCCCAAGGCTTAGGAGCCACATCACGAACCATGAGGGTGAAGTGATCTGGGGGCTCAGCCTCCCTGAATTGGTTGCTGATATGGTATATATTAACACCAGGTGAAGCGAACATTCAGGCATGGTTTACCTCCTCGAGGAAGGGAGAGGATTCCATTGGTTTAACAGAGAAAAGGTGATTGTGTTTGGGTATCTGCAAATGAGAACTTTCCTAGGCTTCTTCAAGCAGATGTTATGAAATCATTGAAAGAGGAATTTGACACTTTCAGTAGACCATCGTAAGCACATTGTTTACCCCACAGATTGGAAGATGAGATGACTCTCATTAAATACGACACCCAGGTTTTTTTCCACACACATGCTGTCAAATGCGTGCTTCAGTCAGAAGTGCAGGGAGGGTGGCCAGGGTTTATGACACAGGGGCTGGAGTGCCTGAAGCCACCAGAAGAGTGCTCATTTATGAGAGCTCGCCACCTTTGACTCAGCCTATAACTCCTGCCTGTAAAGGTACTGGCTTTTATTCTGCCCTAGGCTTTCTTGCAAAGGCAAGGGATATTTTCTGTTTTAAGAGAGTCCTTAGAGGCTTCCTCCAGTCTGCGTCTGCTAGATGGTGTGGGTGGGCTTATGCCTGTACTCTCCCTGTCCTCCTAGGTGTCCAGAGAGCAGGGGCTCCTCTTAAAAACTCAGCTTTTCCAAGTGCCTGGTGTCTTCCGACACCCTTTAATGTGCGGACATAAAGTAAACGCCATTGTGTGATAGGTTTTATGGACAAATGCTTTCTGGGCCCCTTGAGATATTCTCACGTACTGAAACCAAGTACCTTTACGGCCATTAATGACAACACCGGGTGCTTTGTTCTGAAGTGTCCTGTGGATGTGTGTCCCAGGCATGTTACAATTAAAGCAGGTTGAGCGTGTGGAAATTTTTATTTTACTTTACCTTCCTTGCACAGCCTCCGTTACCTTGGTAATACCTTTCAACTGGACGTGCGGTGAAGATCAGATTTTATTTATTTTATTTTGTAGTGTTCCAAAGATGAAAGGGATTTACCAGGAATAAAAAACAAAATTGGAAATAACACTTAGACTTGTGAAAGTAAGCAGGTAACTTAAAACATATCTAGCCAGTATGTGGGATCTACACCAATGCTTTGTTTAGTGTAAGGGATTTTTCCCCCTGTCTTTATGTGCAGGACAGTACAGGTTCAGAGACAATATCCATCATTATTTTCTGTGTCAGATGCAAACAGTGCTAAATTGGCAGCTTTCCAGTCTTGGGAAGCCACCTCACTTGTGAAAAACGGAATCTAGTTCTGTCTTTGCCCTCACCTTGAATCTTTGGTCCAAGGTGGTAGTGCAACAGCATGCAGTTTGGTGAGCTGCGTGAGGTGGTTCACGGTGCAAGCTGGCCATGACACTGAGCTCCAAAACCCCACTGGCCTAGCTTGGTTTGTGCTCCGGCCTGATGATGATAAAGGTTTGTAGTAATGGATGAAGAAAAGTGGGAACGGGGTATGATCTGGCCAGGACTCCTTGCTGCCCAGGTCCTCTTGTATTGGCTGCTCAGCTCTGCCAGGGAAGGGGGGGGGGCGGGGAGAAAGACTCCCTCGGGTCTTCCAGAATGCTCTCTCTACAAAACAGGAGGTTGAGAAAGCACTGGTTTAAAGAAACAAACTATTATTCTGTAAGACCTAAGCAACAGAGTGCAATGTTAAAATTTGAGCTGCTTCTGTTGTTCTTTGTGTTTTCCTGTGGAGCCAGACATGTGAGCGGAGTTAGGAAGTGGCAGGGGCCTCTTCTCTAAAATGGCGTCATCTTTCTCTATGCGCGGACTCTAGTATTCCTGAGCTCTTTGGACTCTTGAAGAAGGACGCTTAGAAGAAATCCCACACTAGCTCAAAATTGAGAATAATAGACGGTTATTTATTTAGGGGAGGCTCCCTCCAACAGACACTTGCTGGACTCTGTACTGAGAGAATGGTGTACCAGCACTAAGTCAATAAACCGTTGCTGCCCACTGGCTTCATACACAGGGCTGAGAGACTCCCCTGCAAAAGAGTCTGAGTTAGACCCTCGGTTTGGTGAGGTGGTTAAGAATGTCTGGCTGAGGATGGTGCGGGAACCGGAAGGAGCCTAAGTTCTTATATTGCTTATTACAAATGATATTGATAATACAATCTATAATGATATATAATAACTCCTGGTTAGCATTTGTATTCCAGTTTAGTCCTCAAATGTAAACATTCATCAGGGTTATCACAGGGCTTCCTAAAAGAGATTTGTGGTCACATTACTAAAGGTTCTGGGACTAAGAGATGACCAGGGTGTAGTGTGACAATTAGTTTGACTCTGTTGCAAGTTTCTAGATGATGCCAGGACTGCTGGGGTGGTGGTTGCACTTGGGGAGCCAAGGTTTGCTCATCAGTTCCACATTTGGCCAAAATTCAGGCATCATTTCAAGCATATATCAATAATTTATCAACCACCAGAAGGTTCAATTAGTAACTAATCACACAGATAAAGAATTGCTTGAACAATGCAGGTCCAGAGGAGGTGTGATTGAAAGATGAGAAGTTTGTTACATTCAAATTTTATTGACCAAGAAACAAAACAAAAAAAAGAAGAAACACAATAATATACTGAGCATATACCATATTTCTGATGCAGGTATCTGCACTGATTTTTCTTCTCTAGCTCGATGTTTTCCTCAGACTCTATGTAATAAATTGATGTTTTCTTTTTTATGTTCTGAACACATTCGTATTGCTTCTCAAGAGATAAAGACATGTATGGTAGATCTTTTGTGTAATGTTTTTTGAAATTGCAATATAATTACATCACCTCCCCTTTCTCTCTTCACTACCGCCCCTCTCATGAACCCCCTTCCTCTCTTTCAAATTTATTCTCTCTCTCTCTCTCTCTCTCTCTCTCTCTCTCTCTCTCTCTCTCTCTGTCTCTCCTCCTAAATACATTCAACCTTCTCACTCTGTATAGTATGATTAGTATGATATTTTGGGCAGATCTTTTTAAAGGCCATCCTTAATTTTTGGCATAATAAAGTGTTTAATGAAGTTGATAACCAATGCCCTTGTTTATAATCCTTTTAAGCCATATTTTTTTCATTCATACTAAAAAATCAACTTGTACTTTGTTATTGGTTTACTCTACAAAGAAAGAGGATATAGATATAACTCTGATCTGGTATCAAAGACCATGCGGCTACCATTTCTCTGCATGTCTTTACTTACAAAATCATTGTAAAATTCACCTTTACCTTTAGTGATTTAGCTTTGTGGTAAAACTATGCATGACAAGACCCAGTGGTTCCATTTCATAAATACATTTGTTTTGTTTTTTAGACAAGAACAGTGGATGTATTTTGCTGCTGACTTGAAATTCTCAAAGAATATATTTATGTGCTTTCTTTTAGAGGTTTTAAAATTACAAATTTTGTAAATTATATATTTTATAAATATTTATAAGATACAGATGTACAAAAGGTTTTGTGGTATTGTCTAATTTTTCATCTTCTTGCCCATAAGTGCTGTTAAAAAATCAAAAACAGTCCTGGTAACATCTGAAGTTTCATGGAGCCATCTCTGACATAAAAAAAAAAAAACAAATCCCATCATTCCTGAGTTCACATATCTAAACGTTTGTATCAGGCTAAGGGAGGGATAATGAGGAAAGAACAATGGATTCCATCCAGTTACTATTAAACATTAGTAATAATAATAATGTACTTAGATTTATATATGTGTGAGCATGCTGTTAAAAATCTCAGGCGTTTATACTCATTTTCTACCTCTCAGTGCTACCACTTCACTGTTTGATTTTCAATTGTGTTACAATTAAATTCAACTGAGGAATCGTTAGTTGAATGAGCATTTGAGGCATGCAGACACAATGCAGAACTCCAAAACCTGCTGCTTCCAGTTGAAAGTGTGGAGAGGGTAGAATTATAACCGAGAAGATAAGAAAACGCTCAAATGCACATAATTTAGGATATTATATAAGAACTTCTTTTTGCCTCTCCACGCTAACACGGAATGTTTTGTTCTCTTCTGTCTGGTCTCATACCTTGTATGCACAAGTTTGTCTTCTGAAAGGAAGTTATGCGCTCCTTTTAGGGTCGGGTCCTCTCATTTTGTATGTTGCTGGGATCCCAGTACCTAATATAATATGTGCCATTTTCAGCACCATAAATATTGTGAGTGAGGTGAATAGAACATTTAGGAAATGCTGGAGACTCTCACGAAAAGGATTGAGTTATGTACAATGCCTTCTGTAGTTTGTACTTATGCCATGGTGGGACTGTCATTTTTAGGAATGGGATGAAGCTCAGAGGTAGAACACTTGTTAAACATGCTTGAGACCCTTGGTTCCATCTCCAGAAACCACACACACACACACACACACACACACACAGCAACTACACACCACACACCTACCCATACCACACACATTTATACAAACTATACATACACACACCACACATAATTACACACCACAATTCCTCACAAATACACCTTGTACACACATACACAGCTGTACACACACAAAAAAACACACCTACAAATGCCATACACACGTATACAAACACACAAACACACAAAAATACATACCACACACACACACACACCAACTATACACCACACATTTACCCATACCACACACATATACACAAACCATATATACATACACCACACATAATTCCACACCACAATTCCACACAAATACACCTTGTACACAAATACACAGCTGTACATACACACACAAACACACCCACACATACCATACACACACATACAAGCATACCACACCACACACAAAAATACACACCACACACACACCACACCACACATACATACACATGTCACATACATGTTCACACACACACATACCACACCATACATACACACCCGTCACATACATGTTCACACACACCACGCCATACATACATACACATGTCACATACATGTTCACACACAAACATACTACACCATACATACGTGCACACGTCATATACATGTTCACACACACCACACACATACCAACACACATGCCACACAAAATGAAGAGAAAAAACCTTTAAAACCCCAAATTCCCCTCAAACCAACCAACTTTATTATAGTATGTTACTATAATTATCCTATTTTTGATTAAATTATTATTTTTTTCCAAAATGAGGAATTGTTTTAAAGACCAGGTTTTAAACCTTGAGTTCCCATCCACTTTCCAAGTGTTGAAGTAACAACATGCCTTGACACCAAGCTTATTTATTGGTGTTAATGTCTTATGCAGTTTGTTTATGATGTTTACAAAGCTAATTATATAAAGTTTAACATAGGCGTGTCCATTAGAATAAACTCTTGTCAGTATAAAGCCTCATATACATACAGAAACATATATACATCTATGAGGTTTGATACTTACCATGGCTTAGGGATCCACCAAGAATCTTGAAATGGATCTTCTGCATAGAAGGGAAGGGACTGACCATTTCAGTCAAAATAAGGTGTCCAGACATTTACCATCTTCAGTAAATTGGGAATCGCTTTCTGGGGCTCTGGACTGAGACCTGCTCAAAAAATATTTGAATTTCGTTGCTATTCCTGTCACTAACCCTTGTGCTGGGTCAGTGCACAAGGCATTTACTAATAAAGTGAATTTTCTTTATGTCCGAGTTACTTCCCGGGAGTCAGTTAGTCATTAAGGACTCCAGTTCCGACCCCGTTTCAATGTTTTCTGTAACTGTTTCCCTTGCAATATCACTTGACTCCACTATACAAGATGTGCAAAGTTTGTGTCTATTCATAGGAAAACATTGTTTGCCACTATTATTCAGTTGACCGTGTGTTCCAAAAGTGGACATTTCAGGGAAATGGCATGTAACAATTAGGGTTGTTCTGGGTTTAGACATAAAATTGTTAATACTATTTTCTATAAAAAATAAGTACAGATTATATAGCAAAATGTTGCTCCATTCTATTTAAGATAAAAAGGACACCTTCCCCCCAAAGAAACAGCTTAAATGAGAACTGGCTCCTTCCCCTTCGTTGCAGAGTGGAAAGTTCCTTGAGAATTTCTCCAATATCTTCTGTGCATTAACATTTCAAAACTCAATTTAAATATCCACAGATCTCATTTTTAATAAACTTAACAAAACTCCGGTTATTTCCTTTAACTTTTTTGATTGAAGGACAGCAGTTGGTACAGATATATTTTTTTAAAAAGAGGTACAGCTACGAGCAAAGTCCCAAATCAATTATATATAAGAAATAACACATGGAAAGAAATTAATGAAAAAAGGAGAATTTCAACTATATGATTCTCTGGTCTGCTACCTGCAGGCAACAAATGTAAATGGGAGGGGAAAAAAATCAACATTCTTCTGGTAGATAAGGAGAAAAATTAATAAAACTGTTTCTTTCCTACCAGATCCCCTGATGCCACTATTGTTGGAAGTGGGTGATGGCAGAAACAGCTTGTTCTCCCAAAGTACTAATTTTTTTTTTAGACTACAGAAATAAGGTTTCATTCTTGCTGTTAAGCTCAATTACATGAGTTCGTATGGCTCTGCACTGTCCAAAGAGCGTTCCTGTTCCCTGTCCCTTCCCATTAAATGACTCGGTGGGGTACGCATGAGACAAATGGGGTAGGAACCAAGTGAGAAGCATTTTGCAGTGCGCCCACAGAATAATGATGATCCATAAGGGTGTGTGACTCTAACAGCTGAAAACTCTGAGATGAACTGCTGAGGCCCACAAAATACATCCACGGTTAAGTAAGAAAAACGATACCTTCTTTAAAAAGAAGGGCACATTTTTTTTCAGAGATTTAAGTAGTTATAATCAGAGGCTTTTTTTTTTTAACCTCAACATCTAATTGAAATACTAAGTTATCCTTCATATTACTGTTTCCCATAAAAAGGCTTTGTATTTTTTCGTATTATGAATATTACCTTGAAATTAACAAAGAAACCAAGGTAAGATACAGGTAGTTGGATGCCAAGACAGCTAATATAAATCCACTGGTTCATTTCATCACATAGAGAAAAATGTAAGTCATTTTAAGATGAAAAGTTGCCTTTTAGCTGCTTTCATATATTAATGGAAGTATGTGGAGTTTTCACATGCTTGTGCGTTACAGCTTAAATGTGAATCTGAATTTGTACCTTTTATTTTTATATATTTGTAAATTTGAGAAGTAACATGACCAGGCAAATGTAGTTCAGCTGCAATGTGGTGGTTCAAGCAGGATATATATATATATATATATATATATATATATATATATATATATGCTGTTCACATTGTGATCTTGGAGTTCCCTATTGATATGTTTGTGCATGTGTGTGGGCGCGCATGTGTGTCCATGTTTATGTATGCATGTGTGTGCCTGTGTGTGCATGCTTAGGCATATATATTTATGCATCTTCTTACTCCTTTGTCTGAAGACATGTACTACAAAGGAATATTGAAAGGGGCATGACACAGAAGTAAGCAATTTGGACAGAGCCTCATCATTTTCTTTTTCCTTTAAATACTAACATTTTTGAACGATTTATTCCATGAGTGTGGAAACCGTGTTCTGTGTGTGTGAAGTAACGAAGTTTGTGCTGAAGCTTTAACTGTGTTGCTGATATTAGTAGAAAGAGTGAAAAGCAGCCTACATTGAAAAACAAACAAAAAACCACTGGAATGGAGAAATCTGGAAATATTTGTGTGTGGTTTGAGGGAAAAACTGAACGACCAGAATTTCTGAGCACACCGTGATGGATTATTGTAATTATTGGGAATGATAATATTTTAATGTGACTTTCTTCCCACCTGTCAGTTGTAATCAAGGCTGCCCAGTATTCGGAAACAATCTCATTTTACTAGGTGGCTAGTCTTGTGCAGCCTGTAGGGTGCGTAGAATATTAATGCACGGGAGAGATTGAATGTTCTCTATAGTTTTACCGTGTCCTGTTTTAATCAAAGTGTATGCAAAATCAAACCAAGATAATGTATAATAAATTCATGCCAATGGCTGTTTAAGGGGAACAATTTCATACAGGGGATATTGCATTCGAACCAAAGAATTTGGCCTTTCTTTCCATCCTCCATACATGACCCTGTCTGTTAATTTCTGCACAGCTGAATGTCTTTTGCTGAAGCCCCTTTTTCTGAAACACTTTGAACTATCTCAACAAAGACATTGTGGCATTTAGGTGAGGGTTGCCCATTTATAAATGGGCTGCCAAGATAGAGTTACAGAGCAAGCAGTGTGTGTAAAGACACGCGTAGCTAATTTTGATATTTACCTGCTGATCTCCACTTTCAAGTCCTCGTGCTGTGGCTCATTTTAATCTTCTTTCTGTATTTCGCATGTCATTTATATATTACCCTCACATTTTCTTTGTCTGTTTCGAGCTCTGACATCATCTGCTATGGGTATGCTTTGGGGGATTTCTTTAGCCCCCTGAAGCAGCGGCGACCATTTCTCAACAATTTCTTCTCCCAGGGGACCGAGTCTCCCCTAGCTGCTTCATAGCCACAGGGGTACACTCTGTTATTTTACATTTCACTCCGTGGTTATGTGACCAAGGTCTAGGACAGAATGACTTAATCTTTAACATCTCATATGCCCCTTTACAAGTTTAGGTCATTCGAATCATCTCCCTATGGCAAATTCCAGGATTGACCCACACTGGGCTCTGCCAGACAGCTGAAGCACTGGGCTGCTTGGCACCATGAGGTTCTGTGGGTCTTGTAAATTCTAGTGGAGCTTCCCTTTTTTGTTTATTTCTGGGACACAGAGGTAGCCGTGGCCAATTCAAAGGGGTCCTGAGCACACAATTCTTTCTCTGCCCTAAAAATGGAACAAATACTTTCCACCCAGGCCTGCTCATTTTTTTTTTTTTCTCCTGGAAAACCAAGAGCATGGCATGCTTGGCCTTTGGTTCATTATAGTCGCCGTTTTAGGATACACAGCCTCTTTTTCATATTTTAAAATCAGGTAAATGTTGATGTTTATAAACAGCAAGACTATTAATTCTGGCAGGAGGGTTTGAATATCTGTAAATCAGACACAATTGAAGGGCTGAACTTCAGAGTTCCTCACCCTTGCCTGCCAAGTGGCCTCAATCAGAAGTAATTTTCTCCATGAGGGCACATGGAGCTTGGTTGTGAGCCTCTTCGGAGGAGATATTATTTGTGTCAAATTACGTGTGCTGATTTTCCTGAAGTGGACTCTGTGCCCACTAATCCATACCCAGGAGGTCTCTCTATTCCTTCCTTCATTGGTGCTATTAATTATACTTGGGCTTCAAGGGTTTCTTATTTACCCCTTTAAAATGTTAGTTTATGGCCACCAATTATCAGCGATGTTTCCTGTTAAATAGTATTGAGAGGAACGTGAGACCCTGGCTTAAAACATAAATACTGTGCATTTTAAAAGAAACCCCTCTCTCAGCATCTGGCTTGACGATTAAAGAAGTGGTTAGTAATTTCACATTTGAAAGTACGGTAGATTATATAAATCTGAATTTACTTTGGGAAGAGTGCGAATCAACTCTTTAATCATCTTCCCGCGTCTTATTCTAAGCATTGGCACTGAGTTCTCACACCTTTCAGGCAAATGAGCTCAAGAAGCCTTTACCATTTGGACTTTGAACGGAAAAGCTCTTTTCAGGCACAGGCTGGGCTCACGAAGAGATGCCGAAGACGTATTTTTAACTCTTGAATTTGCAGTAGGCTTATCAATTATAAGTTTTTCATAAACCTAGAAATAAAAGTGAAGCGCACATTTTGAATCTGCGCACCTATTAAAGGTCCACAGCACATTAGCTGAGTGTGAGGTTTGCCAAGGATAAATCAGGCTTGCAGCGGTTCGTTTTCTTTCCCGGGATCACAGTACGGGACTTTTGAGAGTCTTTAATACGACTCTCAAAATTTAATTTAATATATTGCTAAAGCCAATTTGCTATTCTGTGTTTTAATTATTCAGTAACATTATCTTTAATAAAGGATCTTGCAAAAAATTTCATCACATCTGTTTCAATTTTTAAAGGGACAGTTCATATTGTTGATTTTATTTTTATAGTATGCAAGCATGTTCTCTAGGTATGAAGGGTTTTATGCTTTTCATATTTTATACATGAACTGTTCAAATATTTATTATATTATTGGAAGTTATTTCTGTAAGCAAAATTCAGAGTATTTATTTTCAAAGAAAAATATGGCCCCCAAGGGACTATATCATGCCATTTCTGTTGTAACTAATATTAAATCAGTTACTTTACAAATTGATCCAGTATGGATTATATAAAAAGAGTGAAAATGGGCAATCAGATATTTTTTATTTTGGGGGGGTCTACAAAAAGATCTCCTGATTTTTATGGAAGGGGAACATAGACTCTGGTTGACTTTTAGCAGTCGGAAGAGCAAGGCACCCGTGTAAAGCTGGCTTGTTAAATGCCTGTGGAGGAGAACTGGGCGTTGTGAACCAACCACCTGCTGACATTTCCATCTTCACGAATTTCTTGAATTTCAGAGTTCTGTTTCAGACGGGAGATGTTTATCACTGCCACAGACTGGTGTGCACAGGAGTGCATAATGTTAGAGAAAGGGCGTGCAGCATGCTGCATCTGCAAACCAACAGCTTCACTTAGTGGGCTATGACATTGCTTTCCTGACCATAAAACTGAAGAGAGCCTGGCTATACAGCAGACCCTGTGAGAAAGCACCCCGAAACTCCTGCACCAAACACAAATGAGACTTTCTTTTTAAACGTGTTTCCTTTTTATTAAACATTAAATTAATTACTTCCGAAAAATAAAAACAAGGAAATGTCATCCATTAGTGTCTTCATTAGATAAATCATTAATAAATTTATTAATAAATGTAACAAATGAATTTGAGGAAGAGTGATACCTTGCTACCATAATATTTGGCTTGCACGCTTGTTATTTAACATAACTGTTCTAAAATTATAAATGCTAGACTTGAAATTGTTAATAACTGTTTAAAAACTATTAGGAGATCTATGAATTTAAGTATTTTTACTCTTCAGTTTGAGTAAAAGAAGTGTTAGAATTATGAGAATATTAAAAATAAACTTTTTAAAAATTACATAAGGGAAAAATAAACTCTGAAGAGGACAAAGGCTTCTAAAGAAAATGTATTACTTGGGTGTGCCTTAATTTAAATGCAGGTAATTAAGTCTGTGCGTGTGTCTTGTGAGTTCAGACCTTAGGAGACTCACATGGGTGGCAGTCTTACACGACGGGATGTAGGCATGTTGGCTTACACAGATATATAAAAACGATAATATTGAAGCATTTAAATCGATAAGATTTATCTTTGATCCTAAAATTTTCTACTACAATTGGAGAGAGAGAGAGAGAGAGAGAGAGAGAGAGGGGGAGAGACAGCAGAGGCAGAAACTTATTTCTGCAGGTATTTATCCTGTCAAGACCAGTGACAGAGTGACAATTAGTACCGATTACCATAATTGTGCTCTGTGGATAAAATGCCACATTGCTTCTTTTGCAGTAAATGCAGGCTTTCCTTAGGAAAACGTGTCGGCTGCATTATTTGGTTAACAGCGCGTGTTCCCATGCCGCTCACTCGGAGGTGCCCCTGCAACCCTTCCCTCTCTTGCGGTAAATAGGTTAATGTGGTGTACCTCACTCTCGCTCTTTCCCAGGGAACTGCATGTCTATTACTGAAAAAGTATCACATAAATACAAATTACATTTTTTCATTAGGAAACTACTTTTCATTTTAGAAAAAAAAATTCAATTAATTGTGAATAAGGTTATGATTTCGCCAGGGAGAAAAATATGTAATTTTTCTTCAAGCCTCAAACACATATAATAATGAAATCTTTTCTTGGAATTCACTCTTAAGAAGGATTTTTTAAAAGTATAGACTTTATTAAAATCTCAGTTCAATTAAAATGCATTCAGTTACTATAAATCTTTATTAAAATCGCAGGTGAAATTGTTCAACAGTGTAAGAGAGACTCCTGCTTCTTAACCAGGCAGTGAATTCTAACAAATGATCGTAAAGTGCACAGGTTTGCTCTTCAAGACAGGCATGTGCATGTGTGTGCGTGTGTGTGTGTGTATGCGAGTGTGTGTGTGGTGTGTGCATGTGTGTGGTGTGTGTGTACGTGGTATATGTGTGGTGTTTCCATGTATGTGTGCTGTGTATGTGTGGTGTGCGTGTGTGTGGTGTGTTTGCGTGTGTAGTATATGGTTGTGGTTTGTGTGCATGTGTAGTGCATGCGTGCATGCTTGTGTATGTGTGTGCGTGTGTGGTGTGTGTGGTATATGTATGTGTGTATGTGGTGTGTGTATGTGTGCAGTGTGTGTGTTGTATGTGTATGTGTGGTATGCGTGTGTGTGTGTTCTGTGTACGTGTGGTATGTGTGTGTGTCTGTGGGCACATAGAAGGCTTGGTATTGGGAGTGGAGGCACTGGAAACTGAAGTTACTGTGTATCATCTCCTCAGGTACTGGCTTTCTTTCAAAGAAGGGCGTATTTTTTTTCTTTTTTCCCCCACTTTAAAAAATTCACGCCGGGCGGTGGTGGCGCACGCCTGTAATCCCAGCACTCGGGAGGCAGAGGCAGG
>NW_004949117.1:3946146-4075096 GCF_000317375.1 Microtus ochrogaster | reverse complement strand
CTCCTCCTCCTCCTCCTCCTCCTTCTCCTCCTTCTCCTCCTCTTCCTCCTCTTCCTCCTCCTCATTCTGCGCCTTAGGATGGAGTAAAAGTACTAACATAATGCAATGATCTATAATATGGGAAGATTACAATATAGGAAGGTCTTTTGTCATTCAAACAAGTTGTTTCATTTTGATAACAATCTTTTTTTTGTTTTCAAATACTCTATTACTGATTGGTATATTCCCTGAGTTAATTTTGTTGCTGTTTTTTTCCCAACCAGCCATAACATATTTGATATTTATCAAATTTCTTCTTCTCTCTTCCAACAGGCAGTGATTGAACTCATTTAGTTTGCATGGCACTAGTAACTGAATATGAGCACTGACTGGTGCAGATAATTCCCAGCCCAAGGTCTGGCTCAGTCTTTCTAAAAACTGAGTGCTATGGGTGTTAGCTTTCAACACTGCTGCTCCCTGTTAGGTTATCTGGATAAAGAAGTGGAGGACCTTTTCCTCTGTGGATCCTCTTTGGATATACACACAGCACACACACCACACACGCATACATACACACACATACATACACACATACACCACCTACACATACCACAATACACACATACCACCCCCATAAACACCATATAGACCACAAAAATACACATACCACCCACATACCACACATACATACACACTACCTCCCCACACCACATATACACACACATACATACCACACACATTACCCACCCACACAACACACATACACACACACCACCTTCCACACAACACATACACACACACCAGCACCCACACCACACATATACACACACATACACACACCACCACACACACACACACACCACATACAACATATACACACACTATGGACACCACACACACACCATACATACATACATACACACACACACACACACACACACACACACACACACACACACACACAATAATCCAAAAAGTCCTGGTGACAAATTTCAGTTGATTTCTAACCTGAAATTTTCTCCCTATTTTACATCTTTTTTTCTAAAAGTAATTTTATAATTTAGGGGGCTGGAGAGATGGCTCAGGGGTTAAGAACATTGCCTGCTCTTCCAAAGGTCCTGAGTTCAATTCCCAGCAGCCACATGGTGGTTCACAGCCATCTGTGATGAGGTCTGGTGCCCTCTTCTGGCCTTCAGGCATACACGCCAACAGAGTGTTGTATACATAATAAATAAATAAATATTTAAAAAAAAAGTAATTTTATGATTTCACATGACTCTTTTATTATTTATTTTTACTAGTTTGTTTAGTCTCCCCGGGTTAGGACTTCTTTTCCTCCTTTACCAGTATACGATATTATAGGTGTTAATATTACTGCCTAGGTTTATAACAGCTGCGTCTGCTAATTTAGCAGGATTGTATTCCAGGCAGCAAACTAGCTGAGACGCTTGGAGTCTGTGTCTGTCTACACCTGCCGATATTTATATGTGTGCGATTTTCATGCAGGCACGCCATTTTCCTAAACCTGGATATTGTTTTAGAGTTGAGAGAGGTGAAGTGAGCTTGTGTGTGCTGACCGTCTCAATAGCCTAAAATTAAGAAAGCTAATACAATAGCTTAAAAATGGCCAGTGTATCTATCGTGATGGTCACATGTATTTATAGTATTTTTAAAAGCTTCAACAGTGCATTCCCCTGTTGATGGTGTCTTAGAAACTAAGGAAGCCAAGTCATTCTTGTCCTGTTCAGCAGAGCTACGTCAGTGGGATCTCCTAGAGCGTGAACAGTGGCCTTGTAACGTGGTGCCTGTCTCCAGGACAGATAAGTTTGACTGAAAATAAGAATATAACGTATAGTACAGTTTTGGTCATAGAGCGATGTCAGGCCAATTGGACGTTTCCTTTAGGTGTTCTGGATTCTATGTCTCAATTGAGGATCTTTAGTTTAGGCAATGCATGTAAGCACATGCTGAGGTGTTGAGGTATGCTGGCTTTTAAATTACATCTGCCACCATCTTATTCTCTATTGTTTCCACAAAATTTCTATTTCTATGTTTGTTATAAAGTATCTATTTTTCTAGAGTATTTAAGAAAAAGAAAGAGAAAAGCTAAGGGATGGAAGGCATTTGCCTTTTCCTCTCTCTCTTTGGACTCTTAAGGTTAAAGAGTCAAGACATAAATTTAGATCTTTAGAGCATAACTAATGTAATTAAGAATAAATAAAATTAATAATTGCATTAATTTAGCAATGGCAAGTATTATTATATCCTGTTTTAATTTGGGATGATCACTACTAAAGGCTTATGTTTAATAAAAGAGTTTGGTGAAGCTGAGGCTTTGGGTAATCTCTAGAGAAAATGGCGTTTCATAAACAGTGTCTATAGTCTTAAGATAATAATATTCATCTACACTAACAAGAATCGGGACTCAATGTAATAACGGGCATTTGGGAAATGAGAACATTGAATTACAATTATTATGAATGCTTTTTAATGGATGTGACCATTTGATAAACACTTGGGAATCCTAAGATATTTTAAATATGCAACAAACACTTAATAGCACAGACACCGTGTTGAATAGTATATAATATACGTGAATTACAAAACAATTCCTTAATGCTCAGTTTGAAACAAAAAAAAAGTCCTGCATGGGGATAAGGACTGTTATTTTCATGTGATATCTTCACTATAAATGTGAACATTATTATTTCATTTTCCTGTGGCCTTATGTAACAGGAGAGAATTACATTATTTTACTCTCATAGACAGTGAATCTTGGGAGTGCCCCTGCAAGTTGGTTAAAGAAATACAAAAGGAAGACAGCACTGGCAGACACTGCAGCCTGTTGTACTAGGACTGTAGTCTTCTCGGTCACTCTCTTTCTCCTTCTCTCACTATTTAACTTGCGTTGTTTAAATACAATTGGAAGAGAAAATGCTCTCCTTTGAAAAGCAGAAGACGACCTCTGTGTAGGTGATCACATCTGTCTCTGGGGCACATGCTTTCCCTTCCTTTGTAGTTGAAGATAGAAGATACACTAACCAGTAAAACAGGAGAATAATTTAAAGGCTTAAGGAAACGAATACTGTGACTGAAAAATCGGGTAGAAAATGTTCTCTTAAAAAGAGTCTTTTCACCGAAAAACTATTTTTTTGTGTGCATTCTTGACCACTTATGTTGATTCCAAAGTTGTCATTCTATATCAGAAAGTGAGTTAGATGGTTTAGAGTTTCTTTCAAAATCTACAATTATCTAGTTAATTTAATGGCTGCCATAGATAAAATGTTTAGACATTGGGTGTATGTTCTCAATAAACAAGTGTTAGCTTAAGATTTCATACCATAAAACATACGAAGAGTGCCTTAATTCTTCAAGCCACAAATACTGACATGAGTTCAGGGAGAACAGGAAGCATCCTTACAAAGTGACTGCATCCTCATCGATATTTTAGCGTTGGATTTTGTGTAAGTCATGCTATGCTATCGTAACTGTTTAGTTTTTTTTTTTTTGAAGAGCTTCATTCTTTAAATATCTATGAAAAAACTGCTTATTATAGGTAAATATTTCTATGTTTAGGATTGCCCATATATTTCAGGATATTGTCAATGGCTAGAATAATAACTTTACTTTGTATAGTGTATTTTTCCTGACTTCACTCATATTATCTATGTTCTTACTAAAGAGCAAGATTTTGTGCACATCTGGAAGAAATCATTAATATTAAAGCTGTGGGTCTCTCTAAACCATGGGATCAAATATTGTTTATCTCAACTTGGTAAGGTTAAAATCAGGAAAACTGTAATTTATACTTTATGTTTTTTTAATAGGTTAAATTCTTAATTATGTGATTGTATCTCAGACAAGTCCTTGTTCAAGTTGTAGGCCTAAAATTGACAAATCCCGTAAAAGATACCAAGTCAGCTCTTGGTTTGGACAAAAGAGATTGTTCACAATAAGATGCTTCTTTAAACTGCTTTGGGCCTCTGATATTTTAAAATGTTGGGCAAAATATAAAGTGATAGCTCAGGCCCTAGCATTGTCTTTTGTTCTACACTGCTTGGCTTCTTGCCTTCCCGGCATCTGCGACAGGAAGGGAACAAGCAAGAATTATTTCCTTGAATTTGCAGATGACGAAGACATCCACACTGGGCTCATAAGTGATACATATTTCCTGTGGTGTTGAATTATTTGCCCCAGTTATTACATCTTTCTCTCTCTGTTTAATGTAGAAAACAGGGGCATATATTCATGCATGTGCAAAACTAAGCCTGGAGTCAATAATTAGTTCAAGTGGAATTCCAAACTGAAATACTTAAGTTTGTTGATGAAAGAGGTGAAGTAATTATGTGTGGGATACATTTCAGGAGAATGGACAGGATGTGTGAACAGGAAGGAGAGAGTCAGATGGATGTCTGTGTCATGTAGTAAGTAAGTAAGCAGCTGTGCTATGAAGAAAAAACTCCAAAAACTGTATAGCAATGATAACCTGAGTTGTTAATAATGGTCGAGGAAAGTTACTAGGAGCCTTTGGAAATTGTTCTGTGATGTTATGGTTTCTAAGGAAGCTAAGAGGGAATATAATACCATCAACCTTGTCATTAGAAGACAGAAAACCCAAATTCTTTTCCTAGCACCAATATATAAAGAATGTTCAGAGATTATTGGATAGTATGCACACTAAAAAGGCATTTGGGAAGATCAGTGTTGGCAAAAGCCTGCAAGATGGAAATCCATACAATAAGGAAGCATATTGTGCAATGATGAATATTCTCATGTATTCAAAGAGCTTATATTAAGTAATATTTAAAAGGGAATGAATATTTTAAGTACCTTTTTAAAATTGAACATTCAAAGGTACATTAAGAAAGTAGAACAGAACACAGGTTCCTCAGTGTTGGAGTTAATGCTAGCCCTAGCAGCAGTTATTACGAAATTAAACAAACAAACAAAAAAAAGGATACTGAATCAGGTTACCAGAAGTTTCCAGTCTTGTTCATAGATAAATTCAATAGAACTCAAACCTCTCAGCAATATGCTTCTACAATAACAAAAGACAATCTCTATCCCAGGGGGAAAAGGAAGGATTAAAGAAGGAATCAAACTCAGACTGTGTATGGTGGGCAATATTGAGCACATGAGGAAAGACAGGACAGGTTTAGATGGTGGATGACTTTGTAGCTATTTGTGGCGATACTTTAAATTCTATAAAGAGCAATAGGGCAGGCAGACTTTGAGTAGAATGCAGAAGGAAAGCAGTGGGCTTCCAGAACTTTCCACAGAGAAAGACAGAGAGCTGGCGAGGGGGACAGGTACAGTCATCCAGGATTTGCTAATCCAGGAACCTGTGTTGGATCCTGGCACTGTGGAAGGTACAGGAAAGGGTCTGTGAAAGGGAGAGAATACGAGAGAAGATGCATAGTCAGGAGGCAGCTTGCTTGTGCCTAGTGAGGAACAGTCTGCAGAAAATGAAGGTGGAGATGGGAAACTGAGACAGGTAAATTGGGGGAGCTGTCAGGAAATATAAATAACCCAATCCGAATCATCTCTTCAGCCAAGAGCTCGATGAGATTCCATCTGTAGCTCATTAATATAAATTCCACAGTAGCATTGTGTGGGTGTTTGGGGACAATCTGTGTCACCTTGCTCCTTTCCACCTTCGCAGAGTTGGGTCAAAGTTCTCTACAGATTCCCACATCCTTGAATGAGAAAAACAAAGAGTAGGACGCCAGCAAATTGGAAGAGGTTTTATTGTTATGCTTAGGGAGACTGGCTGCTAGACCCTTTGAGCTGTCCCCCCTCCCCTCTCCCCCTCGCCTCTAGCTGTTTTTGTAGTTTTGTTTAGAAGTTAAGAGTGATGGAAAAGCTGTGTCTTTTCCTTGGACTTTACATAACAAGCTAAGTCTAGACGATTAGCATCGCTCTTTTCCTACCTACCCCCAAACCTGTGGGGTCCCGCTTGTTTTTCAGCTGCTCCTCATCTCAAACATCCATGTTATTTTTGTCTTTTAGTTTCTTCTCTTCTCTGGATTCTTTTCTCAATAAAGAAGTATGTTTCCATCTCCCCTTCAGTCGGGTTCTTTCCCTGCGTGGCTTTTGTGAAGCCTTGCCTCCTTCTCAGATGCGGGGTAACAGAACCCATATCTGTGGGAGGCAGGTCTGCTGTGATCACTTTGAACTCAATAAGGAAGGGGATATTTACAAAGTTCTTCTTTTTCTCTTAACGGGATTAAGAAGCTCAGCTCCTTAAACTCTTGCATATAACATTGACATTTCCAGGGTGTGTTTGGACCAGGGAGTTCAAAGAGAAGGAGTGAAAGAGAAAAGCCAATATGACTTTGTTTTTTACCTTGCTGGAGGAGCTGTTTGTGCAAATCGCCTATAAGCTTATTGACCTGAATCTTTGACTCCTTGTTTTTCCTGGATTTGGCTGGAGTGGAGACACTGATGGAGAGCCGATAGGGCTGATTGAACAGCCCCCAGCTTTGCTTGGCATGGACCTGGCTTCGCTTCTCCACCACCTCCCTCCCTTCACATGACATTATTGTTCCTTGGCAAACCTAAGGCTGCCCTAGGCCCAGTTCTCCTTCACATTCTGTTGTAATGCGCTTTAAAAATCACCGTGTTTTTCTTGCATGGGCTGTCCCATGGTGAGAACTGAAAAGTAATGACTTTTTAAGGAACTAGGAAGAGAGATAATAGTCATATCCGGCTTGGGGTTTTATCTCATGATAAGTAGTACACCTGTGACGGGGGGCTGCCAGTCTTTCTTAGCTGCTTAAAAAGTCTCCACAGCGTAGCTATTACTCAGAACTCAGCAGAACGTTTTAAATGATGATCAGTGGGAAACTGAGGGCCACCCGAGCAAGCTCCAGGGCTGCAAGAGAGTAGACAGGTAGGTTTAGGTGGTAATTGATTGGTGAAACCAGATGGCTTAGTAGTTTTTTTCTTTTTTTTTTCCTGTGACATAATGTTCCTTATATAAAGGTCAGATAAAGCTTTGTCTACCTACCTCACCTTGGACACTAGATCAAGACAAAAATTTCAACAAGGCAAAAAATTATTGATTTTGCCCATATATGAAATGTCTCATACTGTGGTGTTTATAGGAGTTATGTATGAAACCATATCCCACTTTTTTTGCATATGATAAGCCCGGTGCACTTTTCTTCCTGTGAAATGGCCAACAACATTTCATAAGTGCGGTCTGCTAAAGTTCTTCTACAAGATAAATTTGAACTTGGTAAGGCATGCATTCTGTTAGAATTTCTCAGGTAACCTCATGTTATACCAAAGTATATTTCTCTTTTTATCTAGCTAAATACATATGGCTTGGGAGTGGTTAACTCATTTTCAACGATATCTTTATTTTAAATGAGTAATATGTTTACAACAGAAAGAATGGATATTACTATAAAGGCCATTTTCTTATAATTCAGAAATGTATTTGTTGGTTTAAAGTGTAAGGTTTTTGCAAGAGCAAGACCCTTTCTGGACTTGTAAGATTTATCTTGGTTTGTTGCTTGTTCTGAATGTTAAAAGTCATATAAAAGAAAAATAATCTATTTAATATCCTGGCATTATATTTATATACATCTGGTTATTATGAGACACATGCATTATTGATTGGCTCTTTCAGTTTTAATCTAGATATTGAACCAGTTGGTCATTAAATTAGGCTGAATAATATGAAAGAGAACTACCTATATGGAAGCTCATTTTAATTTCTCCATTTTCTGGGGTACAGTTTTGTACTGAATAAAGATTCAGTGTTTCTTAAGAAAGCATTTTTAATCTAATTGCTGTTATATTTAAAGTCTATTTATCTCAGTGTTATGTAATTTATATTTGAGCGTCAGCCTCCTGTTTGCCAAGCATGCCTATCTACTAGCACTGTTTATTTTTCTATTTTAAAGGGAACTATAAGTACGAATAATTTTGCTAATGCCTGGGTAACCAATTTACTTTAACCGTATGAATTATGTTGGTTCGCAAACCTGAATGTTAACTGTTGGGCAAACCAGGATTAAAGAGAAAGTGTTCGCTCTGTAGGAGACTTTCCTTGGAACTAGCAGTGTCTCCTCTACTCTGTACCCTTAAATATCAGAAATGATTTCCAGTTTCATGGTTCTGCTCTACCATTTAGTAAGTTTAAATCAAATAGGTTTTTCAAAGCTCTTAATCTTCTCACATAAAATTTGCATTTTCTTGTTAGTATGTAAAATTCTCTCGGTGATTTGTTATCATTTGCGAAGCAACAGGCAGTATTAGGCATTTGCCCATCCGTTACCTGATGGGATAATCTTTATCTCTGGTAGCCCTAAACATAGAAGGTGTAGAGGGAAATGGAGAAAGCTGTGATATGATGAATTTAATTATAGTAATAAAGTTAGTCACTTTTTGTTGTTCTTAAGAGGTCAAATGAAAATAGCTCGACGTGTTGTACCAATGAACGCTGCTAACGAATGCAGATTGTCATCTCGGTGCTTTCCTTTCCTTTCTGAGATTTAGACAGATCAGTGTTGAGACTATGCACCAATTACAATAATTGGGATAATGGTAATAACAACTCCCATTTTCTGTTTGTCCCTGGAAGTCAGGAATCTTGTTGTGTGCACAGTGTTTCTAATCAGCTTACTGGCTTGCAAAGTAGATCTCATTTTTCACTTTATCATCTATAAGTTTGGTACTTTGGTCAAAGTCAGAAAACTAGTAAGGTAATAGCACATTACAGTGAGGAGAAGGGGGAAGATGTCTCTCTCAGTGGATAGGGAATGTGTAGCACCAGTGTGAGAACGCGAGTTCAGATCCCCCTAGCTCACCAACACCCTGGCAGGAATGTAGGTGGGCACTCATTCAAGTATTTGGGAAGCAAATATGAGAAAGAGGTCCCTTGGCACCGGCTGACTAGCAACCCATAACTGGCGAGCTCAGGGTTAAGCGAGAGACCTTGCCTCAATAAACAAAGTGGGGGAGTGATTGAGAAAGACACCCAGTGTCAACTCCTGGCCTCTTCATGTACAAACATATATATCCAGACACATGTTCCTTTGCACACATATGGACACACATGAATGTGCAGTCCAAAAAAATATATTAAAAAATTACAGTAGCTAGCACATGTAATCCCAGCATCCAGGAGGATTAGACAAGATACTGCTTCTTTTTTAGACTTGTAAGGAGAGGCTGCTTGTTGGTTCCTGGCTGCTCGGCCCCGAAATAATCACACAAAAACTGTATTAATTAAATCACTGCTTGGCCCATTAGTTCTAGCTTCTTATTTGCTAACTCTTATATCTTAATTTAACCCAATTCCATCAATCTGTGTATTGCCACATGGCTGTTGCTTATTGAGTAAAATTCCCAGCGTCTGTCTCTGGCAGCAACTCCATGGCTTCTCTCTGACTCTGCCTTCTTTCTCTCAGTATTCATTTTAGTTTTCCCCACCTACCGACCAACAGGCAAAGGCAATTTCTTTATTCAGCAGTGGTAATCACAGCATACAGAGGGGCATCCCACATCGTAGGCTAACTTGAAATACAGTTAGAGACTCAGTCTCCAAAACACTAATAAAATAAGTAAAAAATAAAATATAAGGCAAAGGGTATTAGTTTTAATAAAATTATGGAAATATTTTTCTGATACTCATTAGGAAATAATTATTTTAGAAGGAAATAAAAACATCTGAAGAAGTCTAAACCTCACTTTCACAAGGTATTTTTAAATGGACTTTCTCAAAAACAAAACCAAATAAACAAACAAAGCAACCACAACAACAACACTCTTGCACAAGTCAAAAACTATGGAGTTTTACCAAAACCAAGAAACAAGAAGTATTAAGTAAATGAATGAGAAATGTTCTTAAAATATTCCTGTCATGTGCGGTATCTTTAAAGGTTTAATAGATAAAAACCTGTCTGAAGTACAGAGAGAGGGTGTATCCATGATGCGAGGTCTATACTGAAAGTCCTTTTGACCACTGAGACTTGATGAGTGGCCATGTCACCCTGTACGGTAGCATAAAATAGGCCATAATCTCTCACTGCCCGTTCCTTGTGTTCTTGTTTTCAGGCAATTCAAAGGAGCAGAAACACACCAGAGTGTGGATACTTGGGCTGAAGCCAGTAATAAATGACTGGGGTGTTTACAGTTCCATCACAACTATTTGGATAGGAATTTCGGGCCTTATGGAAATGTTTGCAAATTGAACTCTTTAAAACTGTTTGACCTTAACACACAATAAACCTAAGTAAAAAGCAGGGAAAGGAAGGAAGGAAGAGAGGAAGGGGGCATTGTTTGCAGGGAGAGCTCCGGGCACTGTGAAAACTTCTCCCTTTACTGAAGGAAATGCAGTGCAGCAGATGGTAAGAGTGGACGTGAGATAAACACGGGAACTGGAAAAGCAAGAATACATTCTAACAGGTTCTGTATCGACGATCTGGAGGGGTAGGAAGATTAGACAAGGAACTCTTCGGAAACTTGACAGTGGCTGTATCGCACCAAGCCTTATGCACATAGCAGAGATGGAAAGGAAAAGAGCACAGACGGTAGGCTGTGATGATATTTTTCTGACAGTGAGAAGGGGAGATCTTTTTATTGATTAAAGGCATCGATTTATCAGTGGAGGAATCAACAACTGAGACACACAGACCATCCTCCATCCCTCCACCTGGCTGACAACAACGAGATCTGATGATATTCTATTGTTGCCCTGGAATTAGCATATGTCTCTGTACCTGGGGGTCTTGGACACACTTCTAATTTGGGGGGCTGTGCAAATTGCACTTCAGACCCTGAGAACTCACTCATGTGACCTGCTTTTGTATGTGAGCATGGATGTGTGTAAATGGTCTTCCTGAATATTTCAGAAGCAGAAGGAAGACTATAGAAAGAATATTTTCATCTCTCAGAATAATACAGTAAATGAAGGAAAACCTTTGCCTATGCAAAACAAAGGAAAGCATGTAACATGTGGACCCTGTGCAAATGTTTGGATGTCCCTCAGCCTGAATCTGCCCGCTCTAGTCTTCGTTGTACATTCCTGTGTTCTGTCCTGGAGGCTGATGACTGTATAATACCAGCATATAGTCATTCTTTTTTTTTTTTAATTTATTCTTTCCTCATACAATACCAGACTACAGCCTCTCCTCCCTCCACTCCTTCCAGTAACCCCCACCTTCTCTCTCCACCAGATTTAGCGCTTCTCCATTTCCCTTCAGAAAAGAGCAGGCCTACCAGGTATATCAGCCAGACAAGACAAGATATGATGAAGCTAAGTATAAACCCCGCTATCAAGACTGAATGAGGCAGGGTCCCAAGAGCAGGTGGAAGAGTCAGAGACCCCCCTGACTACTCACTGACAGGGGTCTCACGAGAACACCAAACTACACAACAACATGTATCCAGAGGGCCTAGAGCAGTCCCATGCACGCTGTGTGATTGCTATGTCAGTCTCTGGGAGCCCCTATGAGCCCTGCTTAGTTGATTCTGTGGGTCATGTTCTCCTGCTGTGCTCAACCCCTCTAGGTCCTACAATCCTTCCTCCCCCTCTTCCTCAGGGTTCCCTGAACTATGACTAATGTTTGGGGACATTTGCTCCCATCAGCTGCCAGAGGAAGCCTTTCTGGTGGCCATTGAGCTAGGATCTGATCTACAAGTATAATGAATATAGCAGAATATCATTAGGATAATTTCAACAATTTCATTGATTTTTTTTTTCTTTTTCTTTTTCTTTCTGGTTGTGGTTGGTCCTATCCTAGGTCTCTGGGGTATCCAGCTTCTAGTTTCTGGCCATCCAGGGTAGTGTTGAGCATGGGTTACCCTCCCCTCCTAGTGTGGGCCTCAAGTTAAACCGGTCCTTAATTGGCCACTCTCACAATCTCTGACCCACCATCGCCCCAGTACATCTGGCAGGCAAATGGGTTATAGGCTGAAGGTTTTGTGGCTGAGTTAGTGTTTTCGTCCTCCCACTGGATGCCGTTCCTGGTGACAGAAGACAGTGGGTTCAGGCTCTATGTGCTCCATTACTAGGAGTCCCTGCTAGGGTCGCTTTTACACGATTCAGGGAGTTTCCACTGCACTAGGTTTCCACATCACCCCCCCCCCCCAAGTGCCCCGAGTTCCCATTGTTCCATCCCACATACTCATTTTTAATAAGAAGTAATAGCTCTACGGCAGTCATGTGATAAGACAAAAGATAGTTTACATTATGAGGAAGACACATGTTACAAAAAATGATGTGTTTTCCCTGCAGTCCAAATGGCTCTGTTGAGACATTTAAGGGTGATCTCCCAAAACATCAGATCATTAATGAAGACACATTTGGAAAATTATGTATTATGTATATGTTATGTTCATATTTCACATGTCCAGGCAGATAATACATGTATTCATTCTCCTTGGTACTTAATTTTACAACTCTTTAATTAGCTTTGTATCAAATAATAATAGAACTAGAAGAACCCAAAATAGTGTTAAACAAGTCTGAGCTTTGAATAATTTGCATAAATGTTGGATATTACTTCAGAACTCTGCAGCCAGTTTGTCAACAGTGCTTGAATTCCTGAGCACTTTAGGCAGAATTGTGAGTTTAATCAGAAAGGGTCTACTGACCTTCACTTAGTACTCAACGGCCTGTTTCCTCCGAGAGTAACGCAGTTATACTTCAGTGCTGGCCACTTGTCCCAGGAGGACCCTACCTCTCTCTAATTTTCACTTCCGTTCCTCTTAGCAAGTGCCACCTACATTGTCAGGCCCCACCAGCCCCAAATCAACCCATGGAAAAACACAGAAGAATGAGGTAAATTCATAGTAGTCAACAGTAATCAAGAATGTTACCTTTGATTCTGGGTTTCAGTAAGGTTCTTAAAATGCCTTTCTATTCATATTAGATACCTGAACAACAAATTTATCAAAATTGAATAAACTGTCAGAGTTGGTAAAGGCCACAGAGAGTCAGGAAACCAGCTTTAAGGCCCTATAAAGAGAGTTGTCCCACGCTTCTGAACATCTGGCTGATGTTGTGGGTACCATCTGTGTTTTCCTGGTGTTATCATACAGCATTCAAGGTCCTACTGGCACTGAAGCAGTGGGGGCTGTGGGAGGACTCAGCCTTCCATAGAGCCCGAATGGGTCTTGTGATAACATTTGGGAAAATCTCTGGTGTCGGGAGCTAGATATAAATCTGAGAAAGGGTAAAAATGACATGACCTGGGATTTTTTTTTTGGAAACATTTGCTCCCAATAGATATAGAAACTTCATTAGGTTTTATGGTAAGAAAAGACTCCTGGAAGTAGCCACAGAACTGGCTGATTTTTATAAATGACTCATGCTAAGACACACAGAGATGTTTATTCTTTAGGTGACTGCATGTCCAGATCTAATTTTTCTTATTGCTGTCAGTGCATCAGCATATGTAAAATGAATAGTTTGAATTAGCTTTACTTGATTGTTGGAATAATGAATGACTCCAATCGCAGGGTCGTACCAGACTGGTAAACTCAGAAAGCAGAAACACCTGCCTCCACCCTTGCCTATTTGGGTTTGATCTCTGAAACACACATGGTAGTAGAAGCAAACTGACACCTGAAAGTTGCTCTCTAAAGGTGATGTTCATTCTGTGGTACACATATCTGTATCCATATGCACACATGCACAAACACACACACATACACTCACATACATGCACATGCATGCACACAGAGCACACATATGTCCATTGAATAAATGCAAAACAGTCTAGCACAGTGGTACTCAGTGCATATAGAATTTATGCTCCAGATCCAATAGATACTGATTGAGTGCCTGCTGTCTCAGTTATGTGAGCCATGCTATGGATACAAATCTGAGTTTATTATCCCAGGGGCAGACATTGCTAACACGATGATAAAGGGTTGTCTGACCTTGTGAGGCAGGTGAGAGAAACTGTCTTTAAGAATGCAGTGTTGGAACTGGAATCAATGTTCCATAGGCATGAAGTAGGTTTATCAGAGCTGTAATTAAATCTTCATAGGTATGAGGAAGGAACTTACTTCACTGCTCAGAGAAGAGAACAGAGTGTCCGGAGTCTGGTAATATATAGAGGGCAATGGTGACTGTCTTATAGTGGACTCCAGAGACGAAGATGAGGATCAAAAGGTTTAGGAAGGACAATGAATGATAAAACTACTAAGAATAAGAAACTAAACAAAGACAGATAAAAGAGGAAATGCATAACTGGAAATCTGAAGTTTTAAATGCAGATCTGATGGACCAGCTAGATGACATAGTGGGTAAAGGCACATGCTGCCAAGCCCGAGGACCCAGGCATGATGCTTAGAACCTACGTAGTGGAAAGAGAGAACCCCCTCTGCTAAGCTGTCCTCTGATCTCCGAAGGCACACTCTCATATGCATGTGTCCACACACGTGACCACACACAGGCAATACAACCACAAAAACTGATTAATTAAAATGAAAAAGAAATCTTAATTTAAGTTTCCCATAAACCACAAGATAGAGAGAAAAGAGATAAGTAAAAAATACCAGCAGGAACGAACTAGATTTATTGGCAAAAAATAAATGATATCACTTATTCTTTGAAAATGTATTTACTCTATGTGTGTCCATGAGGATACATGCACATGTGTGTTCGTGTGTGTGCCCCTGCATGTGTAGGAGGAAGATGTTAAATCTTTGTGAGGACCTAGAATTTTGGGGCATGAAGAAGGCATGACTTCCTATGTGTTTGTGCTGGGATCTGAACTCCAGTCCTCAGGACAATACTGGATACACCTTTAACCTTTGTCTGCTTTTTCAGTCCACACATTTTTTGGAGGAATTGTTTGTTTTGTTGTTATTGTTTTGGTAAGCCTAACTCCTGACTTCCGGAATTCATCTTCCATTATGGTGCTAGAACTATGGATTCTAAATGACATTCAGATTGTCGCCTTCATCTTTTGTCATTGTAATTGGTGTCTGAATACACATGGTTCTGTGTCACACTTCACATTTGAAAGAGTGCTATGCAGGTGAGCATGGGGTGGCTGAAGGATGTGGGGATGTGCACATGCTGGTTCATCTTATCCTTTAAGAGAGCATCAGAACAGAGCTGTCCCTGTGGGAGGGAGAATTCTGTTGAAAAGGAGAGCGAAAAGGAAGGATGTGTGGAAAGTGGTGGGCAAACACCATCATGTTCTAAAACCTGCTGGATCCATTGCGCTTGGAGATTTGACCTGTTGGAAAGGCAGGTTCAAAACTAAAATATGGCTTTGCTTTTATCTTGGTGGTAATAATGAGTTTCTGAAGTGAATGATGAATCTGAAACTCAGGCAACAAACTGAAAAAATAGTGATCAGTTGGTGGCACCAACCTAGACCCTGAAAGGCAAATGCCACATTTTCTCTCTTATTTGTAAGTCTTAAGATCTTGCAGTAGGTTGACAGACTTGCAAACTGTCATCCTGCTACAGCCCTCCAGACACTGTCTCATCGTCAGAACGAGATGGGTCTGATTTGAGTAAAATCTCTGTATAGTTTGATATTAGTTGCAATAAAGATTTTGTTTGATGATAAGTTGGAGAAAGACAATACAAATTATTTAAGTATAAACTTTGAAATATGTTTATTTCAGTAGATTTTAAAGTAAATACTGGAGAGGTGACTCAGTGGTGATGGCCACTTACTGCACTTCAGGAGACACAAATTAAGTTCCCAGTACCCATGTGATGGTGCACAACTGTCTGTGATGTACATACATGCATATTAATAATATATTAATAATAAAGTGAATTAATCTAGACGTATAAAGTAAGTCTTTCTGCCTATATTTGCTTATTTATTTAAGCCATTCTGATACTTACTCAGGAAAAAACTCATACAGCCACTTTGAATATCAGTATGGCGATTTATCAGAAATTTAGGAAACAACCTACCTCAAGACCCATCAATACCACTTTTGGGTATATATCCAAAGGAGGCTAAATTATACCATAAGGCCACGTGTTCAACTATTTTCATAGCAGCATTATTTGTCATAACCAGAACCTGGAAACAACCTAGATGCCCCTCAACCAAGAATGGATAAGGAAAATGTGGTACATTTACACAATGAAGTACTACTCAGCGGAAAAAAATAATGACTTCTTGAAAAGTACAGGCAAATGGATGGATCTAGCGAACATATTGAGTGAGGTAACCCAGACCCAGAAAGAGAAATATCATATGTACTCACTCATAAGTGGCTTTAGATGCAAAGCAAAGAAAAACCAGCCTACAATTCACAATCCCAGAGAACCAATACAACATTGAGGACCCTAAGTGAGACATACATGTATCTAATAAACATGGGAAGTAGAAAAAGACAAGATTTCCTGAGTAAATTGGAAGTATGGGGAGCATGAGAGAGGGTTGAAGAGCAGGGTAGAATAAGGGAGTATAGTGGAGAAAAATATATAGATCAATAAAAACAATTTAAAAAAGATTATTGAGTGATGTTCTGTTGAAAAGCTATCCTACTTTCATTTGCACATTTTCCTTATTGTGAAATCCTCAGCAAGCTTGAACTTAGAATCCTTCACCTGGGATATAGCACTGATGGCTGGAACAACTTTCAGTGCTTGCAAATCACTATTCCTCCTTAAATCATCAAAACTTTAACTGTACATGAGTGTTTTCAGTAATTCCCCTTGCCAGCTATAATAAGATATTGCAAACTACAGTAGCCATACACTGACTATAAAAATTAGAGTTTTTTTTTTTTAAATAATACATTTACCCCTGGACTGTTGCTATGAATAATTTTAGGATTTTCTTATTGGGATCTCAAAATCGTATCCAGATAATATGCATTATATTCTTTTGCTTAATTTTTTTCATATTCTGGAGTCTGAAAAGGACTTTCGAGATAATGAAATACTAAATATAGAAAAACCAAGTAAAGTAACAAGGAGATGACTTGCATATTTGAAAATAGTTGTATTATTTATATAACTGTCTTGGACAGTCAGAGGGAACCTGAGTCAGATGCTGTAATGGCTACCCTCCAATGCCTTATTATTATTTACAGTTGACGTGTTTAAAGTTCCCCTTAGTTATTGCTATAACTTGGGTATTGTTTGCCCCTCTATTTTGTATCTCCATGCATGTCTATGACTATAATTTGGCAATAAAGGCTTGATATTACCTGATTCCCCCCCCCCAATAATCTGTAGCTAAAACAAGCATTTCCAGCCCTACCATCTTACTGTTAGGCAAGCACGAACTCAGCGCTAAACTTTAATGTCCTCGTCCTTCAGCGTGAGCTGCAGTTTTCTGTTTTTGACTCCTACAGCCTTTTCACCAAAGCTATCTTGTCTGATGATAAAACCATAAGTGTATGAAGCTCACACATTTTTCATCTCTTTTATGACCTTATCTTTCACGCGCGGCTCCTGTGAAGGTATCCTAACTATAGGGAGCACCTGGAAAACATATGTGGTATCTCTCCTCTGATAAGCAGTTGTGAACAAGAAAGTAGATCTGTCACTTCTGAACTGCTCATTGTTAAAGAACACTTTGATGATTTAGCTGATTGCAAAAACACATTATAGGGATGGCTCAGAGCTCCAGCAACACTCCTAGTCAAGAAAGTTCAATAGTCATATTGTACAAGAATTTCTATAAGAGGTTAATATTGACAGGGACTACATGGATTAAAAGAGCAGGGTCGAGAACGGCTGTCTGCCTGCATGACTGCTCTCAGACACTGCCGCTGTTGTGTGCTGGGAAAGTGACGGTCTCAGAACTCGGCAAGTCTTTAATTCCGACAGCAGCGTTTAACTTTGACTGAAAAGGTGTTTGTTTGCATTTTTGAAATTATTTTTGCTTGGCGAGGAGGGCCACTGCCTTCACCGCCTCGTCAACAATCCCTAATATGGTCTTTAAAGGCGCTGCTTCACATGCTCAAAGACTATATTTCTCCAAGTCATTTATGTTGTGCGTTATATTTTTCAATAACACCTTCAATTTCCCCCCATAGGGCTCGCATTGATTTGGAAAACTAGACTAAGAAAAATGGAAGTGCTCTCAATACACTTATATCTTTTAAAAGAGCAACAAAGGCGTTTAATCTTGCAGTAGAAAACCATTAACTCCATAGTCATAATTTTAGAAATATTACAGATTTTTTTTTCAACTGCTTGGCATTTATTCAGTTTCATTCTTTTATGAATTACTCTCAGGATAGATATCACAGCTCCCGCATTAAATGTGTTTGTGCTTTGCTGGAAATACACTGAGCTGTCTATTCAGAGGTATGTGAATAAAGAATTCAGAGAGCAAATGAGAGGGTGTCAAATGCTCGCCCAGTTCCTCTGTCTCTCGCTTTCTCTCTCCTTTTTCTCTACGGCTTTCCTTCCCAACCACTAAAGCTTTTGGAGCAGCATACTGGCAGGCCTGTCACTATTATCTTGGCTAGTAATTATTCACGACATTTGTCCTACGCCATTCCATAGCCCTGATTTCAAACATAGGAGAATCAAAAATGGACTAAGGAAAAAAAAAAAAAAGACAGGCAGTGAGGTGAGTTCCATTCAAGTCAAGAAGAAGCTGGAGTTGGGTTACTATCAAAATAAAATTCTATTTATAAATTTTCTATGAGAATAAAATACTGAAAAGAAAGAAGCAAGTGTCCATTATGAGTTAAAAAATGGTGTTTCTTAAGAATACTTCAGAGATTCCATATTTGATTAAATTATTTTTAATCATTTCATTTTTCATTAGTAAAAAGATGAAAAATGAATTAGGTAAAAAACATTACCATAAAAATGAGAACTAGTTTCCTGAGATAAAGTTAGAAGATGAAAGGTCCAAAAGTTGAAAAATGTGACATATTTTAGTTATTAAATAGAAATAATGTGCTGAAAGCAATTAATTAGCAAATGTAATGATATTGCAGTAGGTTATGGCAAAAAGAATGAGACAAAAATCTAATTTCCTAACTGGTCAGTGAGCAATGGTTATTGATCAACCATCTATGTGTAGTTGATTTTATTAAGTGCCAAGTAAAATAGGAAATCTTAAAAAGTAATGATTAAAAAGATTAAGTCCATTAAACCTTTCATCTTAGTGCATAAGCATAATGAATAAATGGGGACTTAATGTGAGGAAGAGAAAGTGACTCTCAGACCATATCTTGCTGTCTTTGTGGCTTGCCGTGTAGACGATGTCTGCCCTATCCTTTGTTGCTCCTCTCTGCTGGCACGGATCAGACCCAGGACCTCACCTGTACTGAGCACATCCTCCGCTTCTGAGCTACACCTGGAGCACCAGGGTTATATTCTTAGATGTTAAAGTATGGTCTTTGGAGTCAGGAAAACATGGGATTTAATCTCGTCCCTGACGCTTTCCGTGTTGGGGAGTCCCTTCACTTCTCTGTCCCTTAGTTTGTTTTTCTGAGGTATCAGAACACTGATTCCTGACAGGGCTGATAAGACAGCGTTAATGCAGCTCTTAGCAAGCAAAGTACACAGCGCGGAGCAGGGTTCAAGATGTGGTGGCCCTGTTGAGGTACAGCTTGGAAACTGACCTTCGGAGAAGACTTGCACCTTGCTAATAGTTCTGACTTCAACATTTGGCTTCTGGAAAGTGTGTAAACCAATATAAAATAAGCACGGGCCTATTTTATTTTCTACATTTATATGCATCGTTGCAGATGAAGCAATTTCTCTATTCTGTTCCTTCTTTTAGAGAACATAAAAACGACTAAAGCCTTGTGGTTTTAACGTATTATTCCATCTCAGATTTAATTTCTGTGGTGAGATATGCAGTAGACTTCCCCAGTTTATTAAACATCTCCAGATAGATGCAAAATGAAACAGTTTTAATTGTGTATAATTAGCTATTTTAACAATGGCTCAAATCAGAGTCATCAATATTTAGCCTTGCTCCAGATGTTGGGGCAAACGAGATGGAAGCATTGCAGTCTTGATTGGGCAGCTAAGTGACATTTAGTGAAAGAACTTGGCGATTTGAAATTATAAACTCACTCAAGCCCTTAATCAGCTAAATTAAAATGTTTCGTTTTGAGCCATTCAGTAACATGGAATCCAAATACCTGCTGACGTGTTCTGTCATCCCGCATCTCTTAGACACTCCTAGACACTGGTGAAGTGATCACCGTGAGTCTGTCCTGTGCCTGATGAGGAACGACTTCCCTCATGTAACAACCACAGAGAAGATACAGCCTTAAGACTTCCCTTCAGTACCTTCCAGCACCCTCAAACCCACTCTCGGATCACGACACATCCTAGTTGGACCTCATGCAAATTTCATGCCTGCCTTTTGTCTGGTGTTATGATATGTCCTCTGTGGCCTGCTTTGAGGAGGCAGCTCCCTTTTCAGTCTGAATGTTGTTTCCAGTCATGTGTCTTTAAGACACAAATCCATAATGTAGAGAAGCTGTAGTTTTTATGTTCTTAAAGGCCAACACAGTGTCTGCAAATTAAAAGGTATCATTTTAGTGACTTGGTCCTCATATGGCCAGAAAGCATTCAAGTTCTTCTGTCCTAAGAGGCATTGGAGAGGATGCTGAGGTGGGGACACGGGAGAACACTGAGCCGGAGCTGAAGGCTAATCTCTCTAGCAGTTGGAAACTATCAAGGAAAAAGGAGATCTTTGCTGGACAAGCACCTGGCCTTTCTCTCCTTCTGTACGCTGTCCTCCAATCTGCTGTCACTGCTTGCTCTGGCTGATTGCAGCCAGAAGCCAGAAGATAAGGAAGCTCACAGAAGTTAGCTCCACATCTCACAAAGTAGGGGGAAAAGAAAGGAATGTCAATCTAGTCCAGCAAGAAAGGTCAAGTAGGAAAGATCCAGCTCATGGGAGATTCTAAGATTCTTTGTCCTAGCTAACAGGATTCTGGGTCCACCAGCCTGCTCACTGTATGGCATTAGTTCAATGTTTACTCACAGGCAGGAAATCGTGCTGGAAATTGGATAAAAGGAATGGCCTTGGCCTAATCTATCAAGGCAGATGATGTGAGCCTCCTGCTTACAAAACCTGAATCTCTTTTTGTCTTGATAGAGGTAACTTGAAGGGGAAGGAACAGGTTGGCAGACTGAAAGCCAGTTGGTTAGGTCAAGGCTACCAGTAATTAGACGTCATCAAGCCTGCTTGTATCCACAGACTGAGAGTAAGCCTTGTCTGGTCCTGAGAATTAAGAGCAGAACATTCTCTTTGATCTCCAGAAGATAATTGGTTGGTGTGTTTATGCTCTTAGATGCAACCTGCAAGTGAAGTGTAGAATATTGGGACACCACTCTATTATTGAGCCTCTGTGCCTTTCTTGTGTCTCCGTGGCCTCGTGCTACACTCTCATTTGAGAATGTGCTTTCCGTGATGACTTCTACAATCCCAATAAGGAACTCACTTTCTGCACAAAGCCCACTGAGCCTATCGTAGCTCCTTAATCACAGAAGATGCCCAATACGTACCTTCGGGAAAGGGTGGATACGTTCATCAACGTTCTTTCTGACCATGCTAAAAGCCAGTCAGCTTCTAAAGAGTTTCATGAGATTTACGGTGTTATGAAAGGTGTACTTTATTCTGTATCATCAACCAGAGCGGCTTTGTTGCACTGAACACAAAAAAAGTGGTATTTTTTTTTTATTCTTAAAGAATGCATTTCAGCTTTTCTCATTCTCCTTATCTTTATTTCAGGTTTTAGAATTAATTCCTATATTGAATTTACAAGTGGGGAGAGGGAGAAGCAAAACCTATAACGTTTAGGGATCAAATCTTATACTCACATCACATTAATGTCAAGGATAGTAATGGTTTTCTAAATTTTATACCTTAAGTGTTGATCTTAAAGTTAACAAGATATAGTACATTTTTATATTTTGTATAGATATTCAAATTCAAATAGATATCTGAATGACTAGGTGGAAAGTAACTATAGGATGCTTCAAAGAAAGGTAGACAGGTCATTTAAATGTTAGATGTTAGCATGTTTAGCTTCAAAATCTCATAGGCATGACTTCAATATTGTTTTTGTTTGTGTCTTTGCACTGCACCTCTTGGTATTTATAATATTATAAAATTAAGATACTTAAATCTAGAGTTTTTGCTTTAAAATGCAGTTGTATTGGTGATGTTTCCTCTTTCACTGCATCTCAATTCTTTTCAAGACACACAGGGTCTGTTTGTTTGTTCCTTGCTTGCTTGCTTTTGCTTTTCTTGTGAAGTGAACGCATAAAATGATGAAAACTCACGGCAGTCATCCAAGAATATGTTGAACTTCACAGTGTCTTCTGTCGGGATGAATGGAGTCACCAGATTATATCACATGCTAGTCGTTCAATTGGGGCTCTTATAACTTCTCTTTAAGAGAAATAGCACCAAGTTTTAGAAGCATAACACAGGAAGAATAGAAGTCTTCCAATAATGTAAACTCACTCCTAGACAGGAATGCACTTTACTCTATAATATTTAATTTGGTTTTCTGTATTTTTTATTACAATTTGGAAATAAGGTCACTATGACTTTTGTTGTATTCAAGGTATTCAGAAAAACTATACATTTCTATCTGATTTTTTTCTGATATAATAATAGTAACTCCAAGGTGAGATGTGTATGCAAATGTTTTTCATTATTTACAGCGCTTAACTTCAGTTACCCACTGACAAATATTCATAGCTTTCTTTAATTTTAAGCTACAATAGATATCAAAATTATTACTTGTGGACATTTTTGCCAGTGAATAAGAAAATATGTGGCAAAGACATTTCCTTACCAGATTTCAATGTCACAGAACTTTGGTCATTTCTCCTTTCTCTGTTGATGTGTTTCAGCTGATGATGAAGGATCCCAGCAGCCAGCAGAATCAGATGGGGACAACCATTCTGACAAACCCGGGCAGCCTGGAGTAGACACAGAGGACTGGGATGGTCCAGGTAGGATGGTGAACAGTACATTCAACCCTCTTTCACTCTTTAGCAGAATCTCACTTTTTCCCCTCTGAATTTTAGCTTGGAAGGGGAGATGAGAAAATAAAATATAGACAGCTTGTAAAACTTAAAACAAAAGTTCAACTTGAATTTAAAATCATACATGGACTTGTGTGTGTGCATGCGTGCTGGTGATATAGGAGTTTGCGGAAATATCATGATTTAAATAAGAAAACTTTAAAAACCAGCATCATCTCAGCTTGAAGTCTCTGTCTCTTCTTCTTTCATTCTTACGTCAAGTTAGTCAATTCTATTTGCTTGCTCTTTCAACAGAGAATCATTTAGCTACATCCAAACTCAAATCAGACTCAGTTTGAAAGCTTCCAAAGCAGACAGTAACAATAATACTTCAAAGAGCTGTCGTTTCCGTTTAGTTCTGTTGTGAGCTACAGATGGGGCCTCAGCATTTATTCATACGTTGAGTCACGATTCATAGATTTTTCTCCTCTGATTCAATGTTCTAGCAACATGGTCACCTTTATTAGTCAAATTAAATTGGCTCTTAAAAGGTTTTGTATTTGTTCATTTTAGGCAAAACAAAAGGCTAATCAAAATTTAATATGAACAAAAGTCATAAATATATACTTCTTATAATCACGCTGCAGGAAATAATCTTATTGATTATTGTTGAGAAATTTATGATGCGCTTATAAATGGAGACCATTGTCTTTTAGGATTTTAGGTTAGAAGTGAGTTTCGAAATAGTTTCAGCCTTAATTTCTGAAGCAGTAAGTACTCTTTTTTTTTTCATTAAGAACGATTGCTATATTTCAATCCCATTTTCACCCTTGCATGACTTTGCAAATTGCTCTCTGCTGTGCAAGGGAAGGAGAGGAAATCCACTGGTAATTTTCTGAAGCCAGCAGCTGGAAAATATAATGCAAACAAAAATGAAGATGCAGTATATTGATTATTATGATGTCATTTCTAATGTTATTCATGATACATACAAATGTTTGCAGTCTGCACACGAGAGCATCATGCCGTACAAGACTCTGCATGCAATTTTATTATATTTTAAAATACTATAGAACCATGTTTTAAGATATTTTAATGCACTGATTTAAATGCAAACTTCTGGTATTTGTATTTTCTTGCGTATTTTTTTCTGACTTTTCAATGTGGGGTAATTTCCTTAGAATAATTGGGAAATAATTTTTAAAAAAAAATACTTTAACTTTATTATGAGGCTTCCATAGAACATGAAAAGAGAACAGGATTTTTTATTTTATATTAATAGGATTAAATATTTGTATTTTGAAAGTATTGTGCCTGTCCGGTTAGACTGGGCAGGTTTTACGTGTTTCTACTTTGATATATCAGTCACACAACTGCTTTGGACACACTTGTGGAATCCAACTTGCCTTTCCAGTTGTAAGACAATAAGAAAGCAACAGTGTCCTAAGCTGCTGAGCATGCACAGCAAAGCTAATGCCATGTTTGGGAAGCTTTTGCAGAAAGGATACTGTTGTCAAGGAAACATCAATAATAATTGAAGGTGTTGAGTAGAGAATGGTGCTTGTGAAAATGAAGTTGATGGACATGCTACAGGTATGCTGATTAGTTTCCATTTAAATTAACTTCCGTATTTTACTGAATATATTTTTTATGTTGTGGATTTGGTCTAGACATTGCTGTGTTCTGTATTATCTATATAGTGATACACCAAAACGTTAATGGAAAAATACATGTCTTTTTCATGCAGATAAGACCCCACCCCTTTTTTGTTCGCTGACATTTGTTGGCACTTTATACCTGTATGGAAGAGAAAAACTTCCAGGTTTTGGTGACAGTTCCAAACTCAGTAGCTTGTGTATCTGGATTCCAAACTATGCCCTAGGTCAGGATTAGCTCCCTTCTTGGCTTGTCAATATCTAGCTGGGAGATCTGTGGAACACTGCTTAATTTCTTGGAGCTTCATGCATTTGTAAACTCTAGAAACAATTACAGACTCCCCCAAAACTGCAGCATCTCACAATCATAAGGCGCTAATGATTTTTTCCTTACAGTTTTGCAACTACTCTGTGTCAAAGGTTCTTAAACATCTCACAGAGTATCTAAGACCCTGAGGGGTAAAGTTGGGTGGCTCTGAACATTAGTTTTCTGTTCATCACAGATCATTGTTTGAGACAGCTAGCGCTAGCACTGAGCCAGGTTGGTTTCAAGGTCTCCTAATTTCACACCCCCACTTCCCAGTACTGATACTCATCCTAAGGTGGACAGTTTTCTATAAAAATAGAAAAGAATCAGAGGATGTAAAACTTATCGAAGGAATTCGAAACACAGTACTGACATCATTGAAGATGGATCAGGAGTTATCTTATTTTTATGGAGTTTGATTGAAGACGACGGCATAACCTTCCTTGACTGCTGAGTTCAGTAATGAATCAGCCCTGCTCGAGAGATTCTATTTTTATACAATGCAAATCCTCCCATGTAAGAAAGTTATCCTTTGTTTGTCATTCAGAGGAAAGGAGTACTCAGAAGTCAGAACCATTCACACCTTTGTTAACTTTTAAGCGGAGCCTAAACAATCAAAGGAAATGATGTTCGTCAGTAGTCAGGCTGCGGAGCTCTTCGGTGTTTGCAACCCTTGTGGATGCAGCAGGAATCGTTCACGTCTGGAAGGCTAGACGCACACTCGTAGTCAGGCCAAAGTAAAAAGCCATTACCTCATCATTTCAGCATTCCATACGTCTCATTTTCAAGTCCTTTGTTTTCCTTGCTCTTAAAGATGTTATCCTGACGTGTCCTGTGAAATGTGCCATGCAGCGGTTGCTGCTTGCTCTTAGTCCCGTGTTCGCAAGTTCTATTCTTACGTTGTTTGTCCTCTTTCAAAGTAGCGTCTCTTTTTCATCATCCTCATGAATTTTATGTTTTCCCTATGTCACAGGTTCTTCATTTTACCAACGTCTCTATGTATTTAATTCCATGTTTAATTCCTCAATGAATATCAATTTATTGTGCCTTGATGAGGAAGCATTCCAGCAGGCCGGATAAGGACGGTGCACACTGCCTACATGCTGTCCTCTTCACACCAATTTTCTCCTTTAATTGATCATAGACTGGTCACTAAAGCAATAATTAAATTTCCTTTATCCTTGAAAGTAGCCCATTGTCTGCTACAGAACTGTGTTTACACAGTTCAGAGTCAGACAGACCGTGACAATAGTACTATTTATGGCCTCATATGTTGGCTTGTTAAACAGACAGTCCTCAGTTTCCTTATCTCTGGAGTGGGTATAATATTAGCTGCTGAGTAATGTCTTTATGAAGATGAACTTTGAAGTGGATAGCCTGCACAGGGTTTCTGTTCCCACACTCAGGAGGATTCAGTGTTGGCCGTCTTCTTCCTCCTGCATGTTACTCCTAGGGAAATATTTTACCCCCGGTCCTCTTAAACCAGTCAATGGTTGAAATAATGCCCTTATTTTGGAAATATTGCTTATGTCTCTGTCTGTTTCATAAGAAAGTCTTCAGAGCTGCTTTGCAAGGCTGGTTTGGAGTACTGATCTATGGACTGGGATTTAGGAACTTTGTAGCCAGGTTCAGCAGCATCCTATAAATCCATTGTCATCTCTGAGGGAAGTTTGGTGACAGCCAGGCCTCACATCAACTCAGGACGCTGACAGGTCCCATTCTTAAAACGTGACTTCTTCTCACACTTACGGATAGCGAATAATTGGCTTCTTTTTCATAATACAAAAGAATATTACCATAAAGTATATGTGAGTGTAAGTTTTCAAAACTGTGTGTTCATAGACACCTACCCAGATAAAAATTTTGACGAAATGGCTTTTTGCCCTTTTTGACACAAGTTTTATTTAAATAGCTCTTGATATTTAGGTATTAAGCCTATATGATCATATTGACAAAATGAAGCAAAAAATTCAGTCCTGAATTGACAATTTAATAAATAAAAAAATTCCTTGGTAATAACTTTTCAAATTATATATTATAAACCATAAGAACTATTTGCTGTCCATCACAGGTAAGTTATTTTGGGATAATGTCATGAGCTATATAGCAAAAACATTTTCTCTGTGTGTTTCTTGTGTGGTCTTGCTATAGGTAATGTATGGCTCAGAGCAAGTTAATACTGCCTGTGGCCCTAGTGCTTACAAATCAGGCTAATAACAATAACTCTCTCATTAATGAGATTTTACACGGAAAGCATGGAGCGCAGTGTCTCAGAAGCACTCAGTAAATCACTCTTAATATTGATTTTGCTGTCATGTTGGCCATTGGGCCTCGGTAGCTGTTATGATGCTTTCCATGGAAGTCTTCTTTAGACATTAGTACAGGGAATTAATTTTGCAAAATGATCTTGCTCTGTAACTAAACATCATAAAGTTATGTTTGCTCTGCTCTTGTCTACCTGACTTGAAACATAATTCAGATAAAAAATTTTTAGTGTCAATACATTTTGAAAAATAATTGGATAGGAAAAAGTTAAGTGTGTGTACTTGTTGCACAGAGACTAAACATTGTTTAGGAGATCTTTACTAAGTTACTTCTTATGCTTGTGTTCAGTACTTTGAACTGATGATGCTGATTGGGCTTTTTCTGCTTTGTGTCTAAATGAACCTAACAAGTCAGGAGCTGTTTTGCATCTAGTGGAATGCTAGCTCAAAGACCACTGTGAGACAGAAGCACCCGCCTCATGATATAGGTCCCCCATCCCCAACCCCCACCTCTTTACAGTCCAAAGAAGGGCTCGGAGATTACAGTTCTGATTTCGTTTTCTTTTTGATTGGGAAAATGTGGTAGATATAAGATCTGGGAAATGCCATTTGAAGAAAATGAACAGACACCTATGAAACATAGTTAAGCACAGATACAGTCTGACAGTAAGAAGAATATGGTGAGAAGCGGGGGAAATGGTGGAGCCTCTGTGTGTTCCGCTGACAGTGAATTGGTATTATCTCTGTTATCAGATAATACAGTTATCATTAATTTTCACATTTGCATTTCAATCTTTGGAAGGAAATGACTCTTGCCGGATGAAGATAAGAGCTCTGTACCACTATAATGAACCATCATTTTATCCCAAGGCTTTGTGTCCGTATGAAAATGAGGAAAGGGGAAGAGAGAGAGAGAGAGAGAGAAAGAGAGAGAGAGAGAGAGAGAGAGAGAGAGAGAGAGAGAGAGAGAGGATAATTGTATACAGAGAGGCTCAAAAATATTGTTACAACTTGTCAAAAATTCCCGCAGACTTTTGAGTCTTCCGTGAAACAAGAGGGGGTAAAAATAAATCTTCTGTGGTGCACTTAAGTGGATCTCGGATTAGCGATGAAAGCCTGACTCCGTGGAGCGGAGTGCCACGTGGACATAGGGTGATGTTCTCTTCATCTTTTCAGCTCCCTTCAGTTTGCACTCTCACACAGAATGAGGCCATGCATAAATTAAAAACAAACAAAAAATAGTAAAGATAGGTTGCACCACTGCTTGGAAACACACTTACTAGGCTGTGAAGAACTGCATTGAAAGTCCCATTGACTTATCACAATTTTTACCAGAGCTATGTGAGAATACAAAATAAGAATATTTTTATAATGACTTATTTTAGATTTGGCTAGCACCTAATTTATTTATACAAATTTAATTCAGAAATTCAAGCTAAAAGATGACTAGTTAAAATTTAATTTTCTTGAGGCAAACTTTTTTTTGCAAAGACCTTTCCCTAAAACACATCATAGAAAACAGATAGTCTTCATTTCATAACTACATCAAAGTTCCTGTATATGATAGCAAATTCCTCCTTTGAATTCTATGCTTTTGCATCAATGATAGATTCCCTCGTCTACTTTTGCAGTAGAAATTGCTTAATTAAAGTATAAATCTTACCCCATCATTAAAACTTACAAATCGATGTTCTTGCCAGTTTAGTTCTGTCTCCCTGAAACTACTGGACTAAAATTTCAAACTCTGACACTCAGAGGGTGGTGTCCTTTACGAAGAGAATTGTTGAGGAAATGAATAATTGATGTTGTTGGGGTCATAGAGGAGAAGGAGAATTAATTTAATCTATGTCCTTTTAAGATGTAGAACTGTAGGGGCAGGTGTAGAGACAGGCAGATGTACAGACAAACACACACACATACACACAGGCATGTGGACACCCACATGCACACAGAATACACACATGTGAGCACATTTACATACATCTGTACATACACACATACACACACAAGCACACACACATACACCCATGTATGTGCACATATACACACCTGTACACACACACATACACACACACCACTGTATTATATGGAGATGAAGGGAGAGTTGTAGGTGGTTCTTCTATAAGATACGTAATGCCAAAGATTGCTAGTATACCCGGCGAAAGCTAAAGGGCATTTGTGGGATTCAGATTTTAGTGGGAACTAACCCTGCCAGTACATCGTTGATGAGCATGTAGCTTTCAAAACTGTAGGAAACTATATTACGTTATTTAAGCTACCCAAGTTTTGGGACTTTGTTATGGTTACCCTAGCCATACACACCCCTAGAAAAATCACAGAGGCATGTGATTAGAGAGGAACCCTGTGGGAAGTGACCAACATGTTTGGCAATGCTGCTTGCTGCACATTTTCCTTAATTGACTTAGAGTATCTTCAAAATAAGTACATCCATTTTGATCAAAACTATGTACGTAGCCCCTGAAAAGCACAAAAAAGAAACATCATTGACAAGGTAGGTGTGCTGTCACTTGAAGTGCTTGGGGGTATACCCTAAAGTTCCTGCAGGAGGCTCAACTTCCATTGTCTTGGTAGTGCTTGTACGTCAGTCCATTCGAATGAGACCAGGATTGTCTGGATGGTTTACACAGGGGAAACGCCAGTCCCTGAGAAGTCTCAGCAGAAGCCTGGAGGCAGAGCAGTCCTCAGGGGAACACCAGGGACTCCTCAGAGGAGTTGAGGAAAGCAAGGATGGCTGGGTTCCTTTTCAGAAGGAGGGAAGGGTGCCAGATTCCTGCTATGGAGAGCTATTAACACTGAGACTAAATTCAGTGGCATGTAGAGATTTGAGATTTTCACTAGGAAAATCAAGATAGATTTAAGTGAAAGGGAGAAGGGGAGGACATGGAATCAAATATAGTAAACAGCTATTACATTACCAAGTGTTCTTGGTAAATGTCTGGACTTCTTTGAAAATATTCATTCACAGTAAAGTCCTTCATTACTTCTGCCTAAAAAAATCCCTGACTGTCAGAATTTAGAGATGTGTTTCCTATATTTTACCTATATATGCACATATATATATATATATATATATATATATATATAGTATCACATTGTTTAATATAAGTACTTGTTCCTGTATTATTTATTTTGAACCAATTATTCATTATTTGTCATTGATTATTTTAGAGTTGATTTTGATCTATTGCCCCTGCTATGTATTTGGACCACATTTCTTTTATTTTAAATTTTACAACTTCAGTCTTAATTTTCCAATATATTTGGTTTGTCAGTGTATCAGATTTTATAATTTCAAAGTAATTAATATAAATTTGGTGATCCTGTACTACATAATAATGTGCTAGATACTTTAAATGGATTAGAGGTATGCATTCTTTCATACAAGGAGATAACCATTATGTTATCCTTTGTATATTTTTAAAATACTTTAAAATGACAAGAGTGCTTTAGATCTTGGTGATCATGTTTTTGCCTTTATAATAAGTTTCGAGTCTTGTTCTTGAAGTGATACCTGAACTCATGGGTCATTCAGTCATGAATAGAGTTGACACATGCATGCGAGCTATTTTGCTTCTTCCCCTACACTTTGCAGACCTACACTAATTCATTAATTTAGTTCTTGAAGAAGAACCCTGTGTCAGACTCCAAGACAAAAAATAACAGACATAAGATTATATTTATCAATGTTCAGATCACAAGGGCTAAGACAGATTTGGTGACTAAAGTACAGAGCTGTTAATGTGGTCGTTCCTATAGGAGCATGGACTCACATGTTTCAATGCTTGACCCATAGTGAGTGGCACTATTAGCAGCTGTGACCTTCTTGTTGGAGGAAGTGTGTCCCTCTGGGGGTAGGTTTTGACATCCCATATGCTCAAGTTACTCCCGGTATAGTACACAGTCTTCTGTTGCCTGTGGATCCAGATACAGAAACTCCCAGCTCCTTTTCCAGCACCATGTCTGCCTGCATGCTACCGTGTTCTGCCATGATGTTAGTGGACTCAATCTTTGAAACTGTAAGGCAGCCAATTAAATAGTATCCTTCATAAGATTTGTGGTTGTCATGGTGTCTCTTGATACAAGTGTGTATAGGGTGCAATGGCAACAGAAATAGAAGAAGGTCCCCTGGTGCCAGCAAATACCAATGATAATGAAGGTGCTAATGGAGCTTCTTTTTTTTTCTTCTGGAGGGAGGATCAGAAAGGACGGCTGGTGCTGATGGTAAGATGTAATGCTGATTCAAGGGTACATGCGGTGATGACCCCTTTATTTGGTTCCACAGGAAGGGATACATTCTTCTTGGGCCCACTTGAATTGTAATTGATAAATCAAATTAATTGAAATGTGAACTACAATTCCCACACGTGTGATAATCGTGTGTCAGCTTCAGACAGAGCTGTTTATAAAGGGACTAACTGACTAGTCTTGCTAGAAGTCTGCCTGATGAATGAACACTGTGAAGAAGGGAAACTGTATCTTTAAGCCACACAGGGATCCCAGATGTAAGCATGAGGCTGCTTGCTAAAACCTTTCTATTGGTAAACTACTAAGACAAATGGAATGGTTTGGTAAAAGTCAGTTAAGGAATCATGATGAAATCTAAGAGTAGCTTAGGGTATCACCTGGAAATTAAGGTGCCTAGCAGAGCCTCAGGTTGGAGGCTGATGACACATGGTATTGGAAAGCAAGGGTGGTTCTTGCAGTTCCCTAGAGAGTGTGAAGGGAATGCAGAGGGGAAGCCCCGTGGGGAGAGTGTGAGTGTATTGCAGACACCAGAGATTTTTGGCAAAACTCCAATGGCAAAATTCATCTTATTCTAGATGGACTTATATATGAAATAACGTATGCTTTTGATTTCTAAATGTTAGCATAGTGTCACGTATAAGAAAACAATTAAAAGAATGCAATGACCTCCAAGCCTGAGTTTACGTGTGAGTAAAGGCACTAACAACTAAGTTTGTTTTCTCATGGCACTAACACAAAGGCTGTTACTTCCCCTAACTCCCTGTGTACAAAGTAGCAGACCTTTCTGATTGAATGAACATTTAACAAATTCTCTTGTTTTTTTTCATTAACAGTATCATAATTTTGGCACATTTATGAACATTGTATATCACAGGAACCGAATACAATAAAACAAATATATTCTAATAAGAGCAGAGGCATGTTATTTCTTATAGAATTAAGTAGGTTGCAAGCCACAGTGTATAGGAGGTTTTTTTTTTTATAAACTGTGCGTTGTGTAGCTTTATATTTTAGGTATACTTTCATGTCAAAATAAGAGAGGGAGAAAAGTAAGTTAAAAGGCAAGAAAATAAAGCAAGAGGTATATTCTGTCTTCAGAGTCCTTTCCTTCCTGTGTCATCTCCCTACTGTTTTTTCTTTAAATAGAGGTTACTTTAGAAAGTTACCGTATTCTTCATTCTAGGATATTTTATATTACCCTGTAATTGAATAAAAAGAAGGAACTGGGCTCCTGAGCAATAATTACAGTAATGTGATTAAAGCAACAGTTATTTAATAGGACAGTAAATAAAATATTTAAAAAAATCATAGCCCATCATTTCTAATACCATAACTAAAGAGAACAAATATTTGTTTGCTTGTTATAGTAGTGGTCAGTTAAGTGAGCCTTATAGTAGAAAATCTAAGGCAGGCAGTAGCAAGGGAGTATCTACACACTGTGTTGGGGAGCCCTTTGTCACTGGTCATAGGGGGTGTCAGAGTTATGCAGAGGAATACCTTAGGGGGAAATTTGCTTATGTAAATGTGACTGTGTGTGTTTTCTTTCACCAAGCTAAGTTTAAGCAATGTTTTTCATTGTTATATGAACAAAATAAAACATATTTATTCTCTAAAAAAGTTGTTTTTAGCGAAGACAAAGTTTTAACTATTTCAAGATATGAAAGATAATGATTTAATTTACATCTTTCCTTAAATATAAAAATAATTGTATTTTTTTCATAGTAGCTTTTTACATTCTCATAAATGATGTATAATGCAGGAAAAAGATGCATTGATTATGTTAGACATTTTTAAAAGAGTACAAATTATTCATTCATGTAAAACTATAATTAGAATTGTTTGGCAATAATTAATTGCCATACAATTCAAATTAATAATAATTAATTTTCCATAGAATGGGAGTTTTTCTGAAAATGTGAGGGAATTATTCTATGAGCTCACATAGCTTAGCCAACCATTCCTCACTAGCAATCCATAATTAGTATATATCGAACACTTTAACATACTTCATAAGTAAATAGGGGTTGTAAGTTAACACATCCTTCTGAATTTTATTAATTCTTCACTTTTAAAAAGAAGCAATGAAATAGCAGAAGTAGATGTGATGCCTAATATTTCTTGTGTTGTTGTTCTCTCCTGGACCACTGAGGATGAGACCTAGGAGCATCTCCTTGGTGAAGACCACATAGCCCATAAACATGATAATTAATTAAATTAGGCAATTTCAAAGTCTCGGAACCCCTGAGCTATGGAGAAGAATGGGAGAGACTTATGGTGCCTACGTAAGAGTGTATGTATATGTTCACGTGTGCCTGTGTGTCAATGTGTGTGTGTGTGTGTGTGTGTGTGACAGTCTTCATCTTATCTCAGCTTATTTTTTTGTTCCTGTGATAAAAGACTCCAGCAAAAGCAGTGCAAGGAGGGAATGACTTGTCTTAAGTCACAGTTTTAAGTAGTGCCCTTTATGGTAGGGAAGTCGAGGAGTTGGAGTTAGTTGGCTTCATCCTATCCACAATCCAAAACCAAGAAGTGATGTGTGCTACTGCTCAGATCACTCCTTACATTTTATTGAGTCTTGCTTCCCTGACCACAGTTAAAATAGGTTTTCCCACGTCAGGGAAAACATTCCAAACAATCCCTCCCAGGCATGCATGCCCAACATTTACATCATTCCCACAGATGCTCATGTTGGCCTGCCCCATGGCATATGTAGATATGAAATCATCAACAACATTAATCATTATACTTCATTTAGTTTTATTAGTTTGTATTTATTCACTTTGGAGACAGGGTTTCTCTCTTGTTGTCCTCAAATTCAGCAGACTGTTCTTGAAGTCACAACAATACTCTTCAATCAACCTTCTAAGTACCGGGCTTATGGGTGTGATTCCCTGCTCATCTAGTTTATAGTACTTAAAGTGGACAACTTAGTGAGGGTTTTCTTTTTAATTATATTTCTCAATTTTCACAGTCACGGCTAATATCTACTTTTTAATTTAGAGATGCCTATTCATTCATTTCCTATATTTAAGATGTGAGATTTGTCTTTTCTGGAAACTTCCAATCAATGAGGTAGATAACCACGTTTTCCATAAGCTTTCTCATCTTCAGAATGGGGGAGCCATATCCTTCCTCTGTAGGAGTGTGTACTCCAGCAGTAATAACTGGGAAATGTGTCTCACAGAGCAAATGCTGTCCAAGTGATGTTAGCACGGAGAAATAATGATCACCATCTTCATTCTTATCTCTAGATATTTTTTCTGCCTAAATTCATCCTGAATCTTCATCTTCTCCTTTTGATGTCTTTAAATATTGAATGCCAGAGAAATAATGAGCCCACTTATGTCTGTTTTGTTCTGAAAATTAGGATCTTAACTTTCTTGATTAGAACAAGAAAGAATTTACTCCAGCATTTCAGAGGAGTTTAAAAATCTACAAAATTTTAGGTGATAATAATTCAGTCATTTTCTGTTTACATTCAGCCTTGTTGCACAATGGATTTGTGATGACTTAGTAAATATGAAATATAAAATGAAATAGAAATAATTAAAATAGATGAAAGGAAACATGGGAGAGAATATAAGAGAAGCAAGGGTTGTCTTGTTATATGTGTAGCTAAGCTAAAGTCTTTAATAGTTCTTCAAATTTACTTCAAAGAAAACTACAAGCTTCTTTTCAAAGACGTCTTTGTATTAATTTTTAAATATTCAATGTGATTGTTAGCTATGTTTTTAAAATTATAATAAACTCTTTTTTAAAGGATATATATTTATTTTTATTGATCTTGCCATAATAACAGCCATAATATTCCTCTAAACACAGTATTAAAGGAATAGTTGACATTAACACAGAACAGAAAGTTCATCCATTTATTTGTGAGCTAGCTAACAGGCAACTAAATAAGTATCTGAATTCTTGTGATGGTACATCAAAGTTTCCAATCTGGTGTGACTGAGAAACATCTAGGTGATTGGTAAAGCATACTTTTGTGTGTCCTGAGAACACTGATCCAGTGAGTGTGTTGATGGAATCAGAATGGGACCATGGTGGACATGTGGAAGGCCACACCTGGTTGGCAGGTCCCTTGAGCGCTGTCCTGGGGTTGCATCGTGCTCTGGCCTGTGCCTATCCCAACTCCACTCTGCTCCCTCTGTGCAAAAGTCACTTCTCATCCCAGTGCTCATTTTGCCATGACGTTATAGCCAAGTCCATATGGTCATTCTACCACGGCCTGAAAACTCTGGAACAAGGCAGAGAAGCAAGCTTCCTTCTTTTGGGTTGTGTCTGTCAGGTCTGCTCACGGCCTTGACGAAACTGACAATGCACTCCCGAGATCCTCCCTTTTAGTCTTCTTGTTTAAGTACAGTGAAGAGTCCCATGTCAGCTAAGAGATCTTGAGTCCGTTTTTGATGAAGGAAACCGATGGGAAGTTTCTGACTTTTTAAAGATTACTTTAGGGACATGAAACATGGCTTAGCTGTTAAGATCCCTTGCTACTCTTGCAGAGGACTGAGGTTCAGTTCCCAGAGCTCACATCAGACAGCCGGCAACCACCTGTAACTCTGATTCCAAAGGTTCTCAAAATTCGTTTCACCCCCAGAGCAAATGCATGTGTGTGGTAAACATACAGACAAATACACACACACACACACACACGCGCGCGCGCGCACACACACACACACACACACGCACGCACGCACGCACACACACACACACACACACACAGCAAATTATTTTAAATGATTATTTTCAGTTTCCTTTTCTATCAAGAAAACCATGGAAATGATCACATCTCACGTTGTCTTCATTTTCTTATCAGATTTCTGCATTTACTTCTCAGCCTCTGTGCTTAAATACTCCAGGAACTAAGCCCCACCAGCACATGGCAAGAAAGTCATTTTTAAGCTAGTTGATTGTCCTGAATTTTACCATGTCTGTGTAGGCGCAGGTGAGGATTAGCAAAGCATGGAACCCTTGGCTCTCCCCAGCGCGTTCTTATTGTTTCTTTTTTACTGAAGGAGGCCCTCCTGGATTTTTACAATTACCTTCCTATTTCTCTTTCCTCTTCTTTCTTTTGGGATTTATCTTCCCCAGACCTCTTTAGGGTGTTCTTAACAGTTGTTTCCACAGAATTTGCTTTCATGGGGGTTTCATATCTTTTAGTTTTATGCCCTATTCAACATTGCTCAATTTACCTCCCCAAAGAGGAGATTTTAAAAGTACAAACTGTTGCTAAATTCTCCCACCTTCCTGCATTTACTATTTTCTATTTGGGATATTTTTTATAGAAAATCCTTTGAAAAAAATAAAATATATGCTTATCGCTGTTTTAATATAAGTTCCACTATGAAATGAATTCCACAGAACTGGGTGGGGGTGTTATAGGAATAGTGGATGATACTGGTATAAAGCTCAATAGAGCTCTCAAAAGTATAGCAAATGCATATAACATTTTTGCAGATTTCAATTTGTAAGAAAATGATTTCATTAGAGGGGAGGGGAGAAGAGAAACCACCAGTCAAGACTTGGGAGAATTCAGGCTCCTGATGAGGCCAGCAGAGAAGACAAACTCAGTGTTCAGATGCAGATTAGGCCTCCGAAGATGAGGGTGTAAAAAGGATTTAATGGTGGGGTGGATTATAGAAATCCATGTAACAATGTTAAATAATTATAGTTCCAGCAGAGATCAAAGCCGTGCTGATTGAAGGCCCTCGAGCTGTTAACAGGAAGTGTCTTGAAGGGAAAAAAGCCCGCCTCAGAGATTGGTCAGCCTGGGCAAACAATGTCTGTGATCTGTCCCTGTCCACGTGGATTGAAAGTCTCAACTGTGAGGGAGGAAAGTGAGGGAAAATTTCTTCCTCTAAAGCCCCTTTTGCAAACAGATCGGGGCTTTGTGTGTTTGGGACTGCTCAGAAAATCAGTCTGTGGTGAACCCTTCTGCTGAAGCAGGGCGGAAAGCCAGCCACTGCCCTGCCTCAGAGACGGTGACAGGAAGGACCACAAATGATCCACTTCCCATTCTTGATTTTTTTCCCCCTTTCGAACAAGTTCCATACCCAGTTATCAAGAGAAAAGAGGATACACCCAAGCCTCTGGGTTTGTTTGATTTAATATGTCCCTAGACATGATGCAGAATTATAAAACAATTGAAATTAGTTCTAGAGTAACAAAACTACAAATGTTTCAGACAAACACATCAGAGCTGTGTGTGTAGCTACACATATCACTGTCTGTGTATGAGAAACATAGCATATCCTCACCTGTAAGATGTTCCTGTCGCTATGCAACATGAAATTTTATACCATTTTGTCATGCTGAACGTACAATGTCAACGTTCTTTAAAACAAGATTAATAGAGATTATACATCTATATCTTATATCTTCATTAGCATTTCAACTGTAGAGTGACATAGGCATTTGAATTAGAAAGTTGACCCTGCCAAGTATTTGCTGATGTTTCTAAGGTGAGTCCCTTGTTGTGCCTGGAAGCACATGGAGAGATTTATGTCAAATCTCTCATTGAGGCGCCTGATGTTTCTGACACAGTGGTGTTTCAAGATTTAATAAGCATAGGCTTGAGAGAGACACCTCTTCTTAATTTTGAAAACCAGATGTCAGCTGATGAGATGCTGGTCTACATATTTGACAAAACTACCAACATTTCTCAACAAAGTTGCTAATATTTTAAGGAAGGTTTTGTTTGTTTAACTCTAATTCTTCTATTAGAATAATTTGATTAGAATTTGACAGTTCAGGTACATTTGTCTGTCCGTTCAGATAAGGATACTTTAAACATGAGAGCTCCTTGCTGTATGTACCCTGTACTGTGGAAACAATAGTGTTGAAGATATCTTTCCTCATGTAAGGATGATGCGGACTTGGGTGAAGGTTCTTCTCAAGTGTGGGTGATGAGGTCTTTAGCTTCATGACTTTATCAGGGAAAGTTTTCCTCATATTATTACATTTAATTTTTAATATTTTAATGCGATATTGATTCCTTTGCCAAAGTAATTCCTATTTTAATCGTGGTATGAAAGGGCTCGCTGTGAAATCATTTAATACTTTTTCCAGTCATAAAATATTGTTCTAAGATCATAGTCATGTGGAATTGCAAAAGAGAAGACCCTCAGAAGATTATACTATTTTCATGAATATATGTTGGATATTGCCAAAATAGCTTAAAATACCAATATAAATAATATAAATTAAGGCAATTTCAGTAACATACCAGCTAATTAACAATGAGTTTTATAGATCCCCACATACTTTTATGTTTAAGACATGTGTAATTTCCAAAACTGGGCATACATATCTAATAATTAAGTGATTTGATTACTCCATTTTCATTTTACTGTTCCTTCTCTTTTTACGTGTTTTTTTTTGTTCATAATTATTTTATAGATTCTTCTGTAGCACAGAGGTTTATAAAATGCTGAGAAGGGCCATTAACTGCCCACATTGTCTCTCCTGAGCTGTTGGTGCTTCACATTGTAACTTTCACTTTTACGTTATTTAAACATTGTATTCTAATATATGCCTTAGCACCCACTTCAGAGTTAATGCTAAATTAAATGATTGCTTAAACCACTCATTTTCTTTGTTTGATGATGTTTTCTGTTCTAAGAGTTTGGAAGACTTATTTTGTTGGTGAGTTCAGGACTGAAAAAAATCTGAAATTTTATATCTATGAAACTGAATTAAAATACTCTCTCAATGTTGTGTACTACTTGTAAATTTTGCCTGATCTCTCTGAACTTTAGCATTTTTATGCTAACGAAACCCACTCAAATGTCTGTTGTGACACTGAGTTAAGGCCATGTAGGACACTGTGTATGCTGCCTGTTAGCAATACTGCGGGAATAGGTAGATGGGGGGACTCCTTCTGGAATTGAACAATACCCTTAACTATGAGAGAGAGGTCACGTGGAGATGAGGAGCAGAATGCTGACCTTCAGCCACACATTTCGTAAATGCATTTCTTATTATTCCTAATAAAAGTCATTTTACTAAAATGAAAATAAAATCAATCTCTAAGATAGGCAGTAATTTGGCCAAGATGCTTTATGTCTATGATCCTCTGTTCTGTGACCAACAAATGGTGGTAATGACAGCAATTTCTTTGCTTTGTATTTTGTTAAAGGAAGCACACGCCTCATGGGCCTAGCAAGTTCAATCACTCCATCATTGTTACAGCTGTTTCCATGGCCATGTCAAAAGACTTCTGGTAGTCAAATTGTTTAGCCCAGCAAGTTAGCAAATAACAAATTTCTCTATGTGGCAGGTATTAGTCTAGAGAGAATGCTGTAGTCTTAAGTCACGTGCACTCGGCCTCCAGAACTTTGCCCCATTGAAAGCATTGCTTCAAATCCAGCCCTGAGCTATGTCAAAGTCCTTTAAAGTAAGGCTGATCGTCAAGGTTCTAAGTATAACAAACAGAATTTCTGGGGAAAATAAAATTGATTTGATCTTATAGGATGGAGGGCGTGACCTGAGGGAAGAATCTGCTGACCATGAGTTGAAAGTCTTTCTCACATCCTCACTGCCTTTAAAATCTCAAAGGACAGCTCCCTTGTTCTTTCCGGCACCATTAATCTCTCTCCCCTAGTTCTTGGTTGGGTTCTCTGACATTCATGGCTCCCTTTTGATCGTCCTGGTTCCAAGTGGCTTCCTTCCTCCCGCAGTGTCCCAGCCTTTTAGCTGCTCTACTCTCTAGGCTTTAGCCAAGAACCCACTTCTCTTCTGTCATCAAGCTCATAATTTCACATCCCTGAGACCGCTTATCATGACGGCTGAAAGATCTTAAGTCTGCCTCTTTTTTCTTTCTCTCTCTATAGATTTCTTTTGACCTTGGCCCAAGGTCCTCAAGGCTTGCCACCCTCACAGGTGGCTCCACTCCAGAAACAATGTCTTCATTTACATCTGTTAGGCCTCCCATAAGGCCAGACTTTCCTCAGGTCTATTACTTAGAAGTTGTAACTTAGACATTTCTCTCACTGTGGATAGCGTTTTCTTGCACTCTCCGTGAGGAACCAATGTAAATCCTGGCATCACCTTCAGCAAATATTTGGCTCAACTACATAATCTACCATGACTTTGACTTCCAAACATCTCTTTTGCGTCTCATTGCTTTATTAAGAGGATAAAGGAAAGATGCTCTCTGTTCCCTGTGGCTGTATCACTGCACAAGAATCCTGAGTAAGCTACAGAATGCATTGATTTTACAGGGGATATAGTGCTAGACACTTAATAAGTGACACCCAGCACTATTCCCAATAATGTGAGGACCTGAAATCATGACAGAACTCTTTGTATAGAAATGACTAAAAAAATCTAAGTTATTACTGATTTCCAGCCTCTCCCCAAATGCACTTGTGTAGGCAGTATCTCTGTAGTTCTCTGCCCTGCAGTCGGAGCCAGGAACCGTTGCTCCTCTCTTCTCTCTACTTCTCACTCAATACGCAGCATTTTCCTGCAAGATTTCCATCCTGGGGACCTTTCTGAATTCTCGCTCTCTCACTTGTCCCGGAGGGAGGAAACGGTAATGTGGAGCAGAGCGGAGAATGTGCTGAGAGCCCATAAGTCTGGAAACATTGTAGCTTAGAGGGACTGTAACCACTTTGATCGTGGTGCCATGTGATGGGAATTTCTCTCCTATTATCTTTGCCCACTTACATAATAAGTTTCCCCAACTTCAAGGTGAATCTGCTTTAATGCTGTTTTAATTTTCTCAGTGTGATCTCCCATATTTCAGAGTTTCATTTTTACATTAATTGCTGTTTGTGATTAAAAGAAATGGCCTCCCTCTTATGTGAGGGCTTCCTGTAATGAACTTCTTTTTTTCTTTTGCCTTCCTTACCCTCCCTCAAACTTGCCTCTTCTGCTTAATACCCTTCCTCCCTCCTATCACAGACTCTCAAAATACTCCTTTTCTCTCATGTTCATCTAGTATATTTTTCTAAAAAATAAATTATAGATTTGCTTGTATGTGTGTGTTTACACACACTGCATGTGTATAGGAACACTAGTGTGTGTGTTTGCACACACCTGTGTGTATGTGTATGAACACTAGTGTGTGTGTGTGTGTGTGTCTGTGTGTGTGTGTGTGTGTGTGTGTATGAGTGTGTCTTAGAGCATATATGTGAACTTCAGGAAATTACTTGTAGGGACTGGTTTTCTCCTTCCACCATGTGGGTCCCAGGGATTGAACTCAGGTGGTCAGCCACGATGGCAAGTGCATTTATGTAATGGCTGGTCTTGACCATCCTTTAATTTCCCCTTTTCATACTCACCTCTCCCCAGTTCGTGTGTTGATTCATGCATGCAGACATTCCACGGGCGTTCCTTGAACAGTCACTGGTGTGGGGGACCTGACTGGCAGATTTCAAATGTCTCCTTCTTGTCATAGATCAAATCTGTTAAACTTATGTGCCTCAGTTTCCTCATCTGCAAACCAAGAGTGCGCTAACTGTACGATTTAGAAACAGGAAAACTGACATTTGCTGTGAACACTCTGCATTTGAGGATTTGGTTTTCGTTTTTTGTTTTGTTCTGTTTTTATTTTTTTTTTTTTTGAAAAGTTGTGGATACTGACACAGTCTCAAAACACAATGATGTCAATACTGTCACTAATTCCATGCTTCACTGATGCAGTCAGCCATCTGTTCTGGGGCTTATATGAGCTTGTTCACACAATGGCCTTCCCGAAGTGCCTGGTTCAAAGTAAATGCTTGAGAGCACCCAACTCTTATAATTGTCATAATTATAAACCATCCCATTTCACTACTGAGTAAGTACTTAAAATACTGATCTAATGACGTATAAGCTACTTGTATGAAAGGCAGGTCAAATATAATGGCCATCTCAGAAGTTTACAAACACAATATATTAAACACAGTCCATCCTGAATATTTAAAAATAATTAGCTCTTCTTCCATCTCTACTTCCCGTATCCATTCTTCCACTCCTTTTTAATGAGAGGAGGAACTGCACGGGTAAGACCCTTCGACCTGAGAGCCAGTCATGTGGCTTATGTGTTCTCATCTTAGGTTTTAATTTTTAGCTAGGTGATCTTTGCTAAGTTACTTTTTCTTTGCCTTGGAATTGCTACCATGAAAATGAACTCAATACATATGGATACCTGTCAAGATTATAGATAATATTGAATATTTTCAAATATGTAAATTAGAGGAGCTAGGACCCAAGGTTATTGATATAATACAATGTTAGTCTGGGTTTTTTTTTGCACTCTTTACTTATTTAACTATCAACTCAAGTATAGGAAGTTTTAAACATATATCTTTAGTGATTATTATTAGTCTTAGGTTCCTTGTTGGCAAATAAAAACACTTGATATTTAATATTTTACATTGTTTTATATTAAAGATTACTGAGTTTAAAACTATTTTAAATTTGCTATTACCATGAATATTTCCTCTAAAAACTTACTCCACATTTTTGTAAAGGTTTATTACTTTTGTTGTATTCTTTAAGATTCTTGATGGTTTTATTGTCTATTAGCAAGTTAAAAATCTTTTTCCCACATATCTCACTAGGAACAGTTACTATTTCTCCTTGTACTTTTCTCTCTGTTTTACTCTCGTCCTAATTCCCACTCTATCAAGCACGCTGTCTTATCCGATTACTTCTGTTTGAATTTCTTGGCATCGTGTGAATCTCTTCATTGCCAACGCTAGGATAGAAGTGAGCTTGGCAATAGCTTGTTCACTTGTGTGGCTGTTGTAATATATTTATTGTATACCTACAAGGCTCAAGGCCACCAAGATGAGCAACTCAAGCCGCTAATTGTGTGGGTGGCAGAGACAGACACAGGCTGCCTTGGCGTTATCATGGTGATGCCCTCTTCCGTTAGACTGGCCACAGTCCCTAAGAAGCTCCAAGGCCTCGGTCAACATTCCGAGTGAAGCTGTATCACTTCGTGTCTTTTATGATTGAGAGGCACACGTCTGACATGAGGAGTCTCTCGCTCGTTTAATGCAAGGCCAGACGAAGAGCAACCATGTCAAGTCTGATAATAGAATGTGGGCAGTCACAGGTCAAGCACTAAGATTCTTTCCTAAAGGACTCGGGAACAGCTAGTGAGTGTCTGGAAATCGGGGGATGATGCACAATCAGGATCTTTTCTATATTCTCCAAGTATGTGTTTGCCTGGTGAGTATCCCTCTTTAAGTCTTCTGGTAATGTCAGCTCTTCTCCACTTCTGCATGGAATTTTATCTCTGATGACAGAAGAAACTCTTTAATTATAACTTTATCAAAATCACCACTAAACTCAATGTGTCCAGAAACCTTTATTTAGATCCAACTGTCAAATTTCCACTTCCTCCAGGAACCATTTGTATGGTTACCCAACCCCGGATTTCTAGACCTTTGTCTCACCATGCTTGAATCCTGGATTACTTAAGTACATACACAGATAAACTGGATCTTAAAATACATGAAATGCTACTCACAGTGATCTCTGAGAACCCCTAGAAACAGCTGCGGATCTGAACAGAGATCAATAAACTCAAAGCTTCACACTTAATTCCATAAAGTTACAAAGAAAAAAAAAAGTTAATGTTAGTCAGCACTCCACTCTGCTTTCAAAGGAGCAAAATAATACTGCAGAGCTTCAGAATCAAGGAGTCACCATTCTCTACCACTTGCTAGATTCTGCCATGCTAAAACTTGAAGAAGTTGGTGAAACACTCTGAAGTGACGTCACTGTCCGTTCTTTGCTTCATTCCAATCAATTCTTGATAATGCCTTAGAGGATACTTTTTTTTCATATGCAACGTCACATAATTCGTGGCTTCAACGTGTTGCTATTAGTTAACACAACTTAATCTCTACAACTAGAACCCACTTAAATTTGAAAAATGGCTGGCCTTTGCCTCCTGGGTACTCCCCGCATTTAGGATTTATTAGCCTTTTGATTCCATTCACCTGGGACATGTCTTTCCCTAGTCTGATAAATGGTCTCATCTTTAGAGACCCAACTCGGGGTCTCCTTTTCTCCAGGGAGCCCCCTGTGACAACAGCACTTCATATAATTTATTTGGAAATTAATCAAATGCCATTGTGATATTTTATCTTTCATTGTTGTAAGTTGATGCTTGCAATCTTATTTGAAATGTTTTACATGTGTCTGGCTTATCTCCTTAACTGGCTGAATATCTCTTCATTTCACCAATTGTGCCCATCACGGCACCGCCAACACAGTAAGTGCTTGGTAAACATTTAGAGATTTTTGGATTTATTTAATCGTTGTATATTAAGGAAAAAAGAAAAGAATCAGCCATTCCCCAAAAGACTTGGAGAGAGCCACGGACAGTTTTAGAGGCATTTTAATCAGGACTACTATCTTAAGAACCTTTTTTATTTATTTAATAGGAACTTCCATAGAGTAACATAAATATAGGGATGTAGATCCCACCAAAATCCATTGCCTTTAGAAACATACACTCCGAAAAGCATTTATATTAATTGATTTATTATTCATGCGTAATATCCACTACTGGATGATTAAATAACTACATGCATACATTTTGTGCAAATAATACACAAAACACACACACACACACATACAAACAAGCTTTCAATAATGGAGAAAGGATAAAATGAACTTTGTAGTCTAGTCTTGCAGCTTAGATTGGAAGGGATCCAAAGCACGTAAACAAGCCCCCGTTGCCTTTAGACTACCCTGCCATATGGCAGTTTTACTACTGTAGTGCTGTAGTTCTAATTGATTTATATGAGATCACAACGATATACTTGGTAATCCATTAGCAAAGTGACTAAGCCATCTTTTGGACTACTGGATAGGCTCCTGTGTAAAATCCAGGAGTTTTAGGGGTTTCAATCTGCCTTTCTCTGTATTTACGTTTGTTTGTTTAAAACTGCTTTATGCCCAGGAAGAAATGTCCTACAAGGGGCAATCATTGGGTCACACTGCTGTAAGTTTGACAAAAAGTTGTTATGGTGACAGCTTGCAGCCTTCATTTTGACAGTGCCCAGGAAAGGTACAAATCTACTAAACCCACTGTGAATACAGCAACTCCCTTCAACAGTTCAGAAGGGAGCTGACATTAACCGAGATGCCGACGAGAAGCAAAATTAGGGAAGATTTGAGACGTTCTTTGTCTCCTTGGGGTTCCTTTCCTATATTTTCATTGATAACATGAAAGAAATGACCAAGAAGCAACTGCTATAAAAACCGTAACTCCTTCCACAGCTAAAAAAACACTGAGAAGTCTATGGAAAACTTACATCATTTATCTTCTAATAATCTAATTTTATAGCTGATCATTAACCATCAGCCATTAGCTAATATGCAATTACATAATAATTTGCAAACCTAATAGGTGAATTTTTAAAATCAAGGCAATTAAAAGCATCTATGACTATTGAGAGTCGATGTGATCATGAGAGTGTGGCATCAGAAACATCCATCCTGGATGAATGCGACTTCTCTCAACTGAAGCATAACAGAAGGTTTTAGCTGCCACTGTCTCTCTTTTTTCTGCTCCAGTTTCCCAGGTCTGTTGTCCCCAGAAAGATCACTTCCTGAAGGCCTGTAGGGACGCCTTGAAAACACCTCTTTCTGGGATTCAGCAATTTATACCAAATCACTCAAAATAAAGAGCGTCCATATAAGCAAATAAAATGTGGATTTAATACAAAGTTACTGATTTACTGAAAAGCATTGGCTAAAAGTGCTTCATTTCTTTTATGGCTGTAATAAAGAGATTTTACAGTTTGGACCATATAACTTAGGAGAGTGACAAATTTGGTGCTTAAAAAATATTTAGGTTAAAAACAACCCTGTCACTTCCACTAAGTCATTTTTAGAGCATAATCATTTTAATTCTTCCTACTCTAATTTTCTAGCCATGAGTCAACCTTCCCAAGGAGAACCACTAACCTCTTGTATAGTAGCTCTCTGCTTCCCATTGTCTTGACCCTGGACCAATGGGTAGTGTGATGTTTGACCTAGAAATTAAGAGAGACTTTGGTGTTTCCTCCTTGTACCCTGTACACATAAATAAGTACCAGTTCCCACCTTCTGGAATGAACACTGCTAACAGAAAGCATGGGTTGTTAGCAGGGAATGTGTGCCTTTGTTGTTTCTTGCTTATGATTTTTCTGAGGAAGGGTCAAGTGTCAGTTGTGATGCTGCGGCCAAAGGAAGTCAGAAGGTCCAAGGAGCTGCTAGGGGAGGAGAGAAATGGGTGGATATACGATAGTCTCGGACACACATAGTTAAGAACTTGTCAAGTGAATCTGAAAAAAGAAAACATTTTAACATTATGTTTATATGTCATTAGAGGCTAGATTTTCAGGTAAGCGGGAAAAGACAATGAAATCCAGCCATTGTTGGCTTTTAAGAGAACTTTCACCCATTTCCTTCTTGATCCAGAGACCCCTTTATTTTCTTACAGGCGAACTTTAATTTTCACATTTAAATTTGGAAATAATTAGTCAAAGGAAGTTTCCAACAATTGAAATGACAGACGATAAGAGTGGGCCGAGAAGGAGCCGTCGTTAATGTGTGTGCAACTTTATCTACAATGTTGGAGGTCAGAAAGTCAGGGATGACATGGACGGTTCTGCTGTTCTCTGAAATCTCAGGGAGGTTTTTATGTATGTTGGCCTAACAGACACATGGATGGCATTAGACATAGATACGTATTTGTTTGTTTTTTTTTGTTCTGTTTTGTTTTGAGACAAGATTTCTCTATGGCTTTGGAGCCTGTCCTGGAAGTCACTCTGTAGACCAGGCTGGTCTTGAACTCACAGCGATTCATCCTCCTGCCACTGCCTCCCGAGTGCGGGGATGAAAGACGTGTGCCACCTCCACCAGCTGTTATTTATTCCTGATCTTACCACGTGCCTCTACCTTGTACAGCAAATATGACTGTAATTGTTCTTAAAATTGTTTTCCTCTGAAGCATTTGGTTCTCGCTCTGTCACCAAGCCGCTTATCTCTCTAAGGCATTTGCTCCCCAGCACTCCCTCTCCTTCGCCTTGTTTCCCGCAGCAAGTTTCAGTGTTCCCCACCTGAGAGAAGTTTAGTGAGATGAAACTTCTGTCTCTTCCGCTTCCTCCTCAGTTAGCAAGGAGTAAGAGTCAAAAGAGGCAATGGATCCTTATTGAGGGAAGAACTGAACCCATTGCAGTTTTCTCCCTAAAAGTCTCCTTTGTGAGATTGGGAGACTCGAGTAGTAAAGTGTTTGAAGAAAGGATCGCGCAGTCCACAAATGGCGGTTGGAACAAGACCTTGTTCACAGTGAGGATAACATTGGAGCAGCTGTCTCCATTTCTAGTACACGGGGCAGAATTTCCAGGAACTGGGAAATTCACCGGCTTGCTTTTGAGACTCAACCAAGATAAAATAATTTGCACCAGCTGATTTTATTCTGGTAGCATCATGGGCAGGGAATCAAAAGCTGCCTCCCATAGGATCCATAAAATTAAATAGCATTCTATGAGAAGGAGCAGGGATAGGCTTTTATAGAAAAGTGTCAAGGGATTTCCTAGAACTTTCTCTTGAGACGTGGTTACTAAAGATGATCTTAAAAGAGAGATAGCATGACAGTGGCTTGGTGTATTCATATGGGATACTGCTCCTCTATTCTTCCCATCTGATGATATTTAGATCTAGATATTTTGCACGTGTTCTTTATTTTTTACAGCTGCTGGTGAGACGTCTGCCTCGGAACTTTCTCTCTTTCCTCCTTCTGGATCCTACTCGTTGTACCTTTCTCTCTCTGGGTGTCTGTGTTCAGGAGTATATTATTATTTTTTTCTCTTAATGGACTGTTAGTTTTTTCTCCTTAGTGATCAGTTCTCTATTTTGGATCCAGAAGAAATGAATTCTTAAAAAAAAAATACAGCATGGTACTGTGATCCAAATGGGCAGAGCAGCATTGAATATTTGACATAGTTCTCTCATGCTTTTCCTACTTGGACATCTCCTATTTTATAGATGATGAGTAAGGGAATTGGAACGTATATACCTCAGTTATAGGACTGGCACTTAGCCTTGACCTGTCTGGGGGTGAAGTTTTGGATAATTATGCGTTTGTATGTAACGCTTCCTGGTTTCTAATGTCAAATATCAGTTAGTGGTTATTCAAAGACTGAACACTAGTGTATATTGAATTCCCTGTGAAAACTGTACTGTGAAACGATGCTCAGATATGTTTTAAACTATTTCTACTTGTCTAATTTTTTATGTAAGAATGATAAGTCAAAAGGAGAGTTTGCCATTTTCCCCAGAATGAGTGAAAATGCCCATAGCATAGCCAGGGGTGGCTAAGATAACATCCTTCCTGACCGACCTGTTTCATGAGGGCAGCTCTGGAAGATGGACAGAAGCGGTTACTAATGGCGCCCAGCTTTTCCCCCTAAGTCCTTAGTTAAGAAGATTTGGGAGGCACCTCTGAGACACAGACAGCATTAAACTCCCAGGCCTTGTTCCTGTCAACTCAAATAAGGATCTGCTTTGATAATGAGCATCTTCTCTCTATGCGGGATGGAACAATTCTGATGGTAGCCACTTAAAAGTAATATGCACTGCCCGAGAGACTGGTCCTTCCTTAGATGCTGATCATGAAGGAAGGCCTTGGGTGAGATACTCCTGGAGCTGATCTTAAGTTTCCCTTTGGTTTTGGCCATGAAGTGATGTTCATGGGAGCAAAGAAGGACTCAAGGGTTGCTCAAATGTGCTTTCTCCTTTTCAGGTTGTTCTTTATAACAGAACAGCAATAATGTGTAAATAAATGCTAATAGTGCTGACAGAAGCACTGTTTTCCCTTTTACCAATTCTTCTAGAGATTAGAGATCATAAGTTGTGTGTTATGGTGACACTCAGCTTCTTGATTCTCGATTAAATTTCCTTTGGCTCAAATTTGATGCACTTAGGTTGACGTAGTTGACGTTTCAGATTCAGATTGGCAGATCTGAAGAGATTTCTTCGTGGATATGATCACAGGCTGTTCTTCTAGGGAACCCAGGCTTCATTCCTATCACCCACATGACAGCTAACAACCATGTCTATATGACTCCAGTTTCAGGGAGTCAAAATTCCTCATATGACATTCATGAACATGATGCAAAGACAAAATGTATCCAAAACCTAAGCACATGAAAATAACATGAAAAAAATATTAAAGTTATGATTTTGATGTAATGTGTAGAATCATCCATAATTGTAAGACACTAAGAAGGACACAGATATTGTTCTATTTTATTTAATTTTATTATGAAATATTTTATTTAAAATTTCTATTTGGTATTTCCCAATTGTCCAGCATTTTAAGCCTTTTATTTATTTACACTTTGACTGCAGTCCTTGAAGTTCAGTACATTTTTAGGAGACAGTGGAACTCAGCCCTTCTGGATCTTAGTTTTTCATCATCTGAACTGAAGGTCATAGTCAAACATGTCTTATTTCTCCAAGCCATGTACATCCTGTGTTAGTGTTCACATAAGTCACATAAATGCAGGCAACACAGTTAAGTCATGTACAACTAGTGAAATATTTCATGCAAGAATTGTGGAACCATTAGGGTTACTTATAGGTCCTCATAAAGGAGAAGAACCCCCAGTTTATTCCATTGTTACTGGAAACACAGAATACAAAAAGGTTTTAGATTTCAAGTTGAAAACTATCTGAAGCTAATTTCTTTGAGCAAATATAAACCATTATTTTCTTCTTAGCTGGAGGCATGCTTAGAAACATGTTAACAGAGATTGTAACTGCCTGTCTGGAGATCTTTTGGCTTCTTCTCCATTTGGAAATGCCAGTGCTAGAACTTAACAGGGGAGCTATACAAAATGTATTCCAGTTTTCACTTATGTAACACAGCTACCTGGCTTACATTAGTCTCCTCCAGTTGCAGGTTTGCTTGTATTACTTTGTAGCAATGCAGCTCCTGAGTGCTGGTGGGTGTAGTGCACTGTACACTGTGCAACATGCAGTGGAGCAGGTCCCTCCCCGCCTGCCCCAGTGAGCTGTGGGTGAAGTTACTGCCCTGGTAATCTTTGGACAGTGGCTGATTGTGGTAGCGCATTGCTTTCTTGTCAGAGGTTTGCCTGAAGGGATGATGGCTGCTCTGACCTCTACAGGCTAAGGTAAGCTTTATATTCTGCGTCTTGGTTTGTGGGGAGCAACTAGAAAACATAGCTGGTTGTCTGAACTAGGTACTGTCAGACTGAAACGTGTGACATTGACCCCAACAGCCCTGATTCCTACTACAGCTCGCTGCTTTTTCTTCATTTCAGAACTATTTCATCGTCTTTCTTTCCTGCACCTGGGCACCATCTTTCACTTACTCAGTAGTTATATTGTGCAACTTTATTTCTACAGTAGAACTGTGTCTATATACTCTCTCCTACTGGCCCCAGCATTGCTCTAGATTCTCTCTCTCTCTCTCTCTCTCTCTCTCTCTCTCTCTCTCTCTCTCTCTGTGTGTGTGTGTGTGTGTGTGTGTGTTACATCAAAGGCTGTAAGCTATAGAATAATTTGAATTAAACCTTTAGTATCCAATAAATCTTAATCTTCATTTTTAAACAATTAGAATTTTTTGGGCTCATCTAATGTGTATGATCCCGGACTAGACTCATTCAAGGGGAGTGGTATTTTTTTCAAATATTGTAAAGGTTTCAGTCAGAAAAAGAAGTATTCTCATAAGTAATGATGCAGGCAGAGGAGGGTTTTAAATTAATAATGCCACTAAGGAATTACATTCAAAATAATCTAGCTCACAAAATGACTGGTACCAAAACAAGAGTGGTTTCCTGTGCCTGAGACATCATCCTTTGGGTGTCTAAATTTAGTACCAGATATAGTGCATAGACGATATTGCTCACTTTCCATTGCTGGCATACTACTATATCAGGGCCTAAATTACTGAGAGGCGTACACAACACAAACACATTTCCTCATAGGTCTGACGAGAGCTCTTTCCCTGGTTACAGAGGACCAATTTCTAACTCTGGTGCCTATGTTACTTACGTTACTCTAACCCATTTTGTTCAGGGCCTATGCTAAGTCACTCAGCTCATTTAACTTTTATTATGGCCATGGAGGATTTCAGGCCAACACTGTCCCCGTGGGGTTTGGGGCTTTGAACATATGAAGTAGGGAGAAGTGCAATTCTGTATCATCCACTGAAAAATACCATTGTGCTTATATTGAATTGCTCTAAGTGTGTAAGTGAGCCTCTAGTTGGTGCCCCAAAGAAACGCACAACAGACTTTCCACATACAGAGGCCTGACTAGAACGTCACCCGGATCATAAACAGGTTTAAACAGCACATCATCAAGAACAAATCTACTTACCATCAGAGATCACAGGAAAGGCTTGGCTTCAGAGCCCATAAGCTGACACTGAGTTGAGAGGCAGTTATCAACATTGTACATGAACCCTGGAATTTTCTGTATTTCCTAATTGTTTAGCGTAGACTCTAAACATGTGGATGTGGCATTTTCGTCTGGTCTTCATATCGTCTACTGTTTTACTGTTTGGTTTACCAAGGCCAGTTAAAGGTGTGTCTGAATCATTCATTGTAAATGTGGATTTGTCAAACTTGTATTAGCCACTAAAATTTTTACTTTCTGTGCTCTGAGGTTATGCTATTGCATACAAACAAGCCACTTTTGTAGAAAATTATTACTTCAATCATTGATAGAGATCTAAAGTCTTCTTTCAAAATCTCCAAAGACTCTAAAATGATACAATTCTCCAGGGCACCCTGGGAATTTTACATTATTAGAGATACCTTATATTATTTTATTTTCGAGTTTTATAGAAAAGTATGACTTAGATATATGGAAATATGTATTCCAATGCAATCAGATGCTTTATGGATATCCTCATGCACTCATATGCACACTTTCTTTTTGCATTTCACTTTCAATTTCTATTTTTGAAATAAATTATCAGTCTTTTCTGGAATACTTTTTTTAGTTGGAGAACTTCAGCTCTATTAAATCTAAAATGCATTTTATTTGGTTCTTCCTGTGGAATAGCAAACTGACTGCATTCAAGTGTCTGGTTTCAGTGAATTCGTCAGAGGTCTTCGAAGGCACCTTCTCATTATTCTTCTGGCTTCTTGTTAAAGATAGGAAGAAAAGTGTTTGTCAATCAGCTATTTATTTTCTCTTTGGTGACTTTTAGATGTCCTATTCTAACTTCGATGCTCTACAGCTACATGTGATCTGGCCAGATGTGGCTTTATTATTTTTTCTATCATTTTTTTCCTATTCTAACTTTGGTGCTCTATAGCTACACATGATCTGGCCAGATGTGGCTTTATCATTTTTTCTATCATTTTTCGCAAATGTGCAGATTCATCTCATGCATCAGTTCAAGAAAATAAATTTAGCCATCGTCTATGTAAATGATGCAATTCTTCTACCCCTCTTTCTCTTCAACTCTTGGCACTCATGCTGAAGACATGAACTTCTCTCATATAGTTTGATAAATAGATACTTTATTTTTGCTAATTCTTTTAGCTTTATTACAGTAATTATTTTCATAGATTTTTATTCAAATGCATCCACAATTTTCATCCAATTGTGAGCTTACTTTAAGGATATTTTGTCTCCGGAATGGTAGGCAGTTTGAGGACACAGAATTTTAAAGTGCATTTTATATTTCCATCTGCATCTGCCTAAGAATACTAATACACTGGATCCAGTTTGGGTCCCTACTTACCAAAAGAGATGAGAATTTTCAGAAATAGATTAGCATAAATGCTAGCATTAAACTCAGATGAATATAGGCTGGCTTCATGGAATGATCTAAGTTCTAGGTGTTGACAACAGAGAGCTACAAAGACCCAGAGTAATGCAAAACAGAGCATCATAGCCAACACTTATGGTGCTACACCTAGTTTTTATTTAGGATGAAAATTTGAAAGTTAATTGAGGGAATAGAGAGATGGCTCCCCACTTAGGAGCATACACTCTTCTTATAGATGACCCGGTTCAGTTCCTAGCCTGTCAATCAACCCACTACTAGACACAACTCCAGTCCCAGGGAATCCAATGCTCTCTGGCCTTTGTGGACACTTGCACACATGTGGTGGATGTTACTCCACTCTTGACACATATATACCCACAAATGTAGATTAACTTTTCTTAGAGTCAGCTGGATCTCTGGGGAAGATTGCCATTACAATTGCTTTTGTGATGAGAGAGCACAAGCCTGGACGTTACATAGTAGAAACTGAACCAAGAATGGAGAAACAGAGAAAGGGGCATTGTAGAGGTATTCTGTCAATGATGGGGGTTTGAGGACAATGACCATATGTAAGGCTACTAAGTAAAGTAGGAAACTGTGGACTCTGGAGAGAGCAGCACCTGCTAAAAGTCCAATTTTGAGGGGAGGATCAGGGTAAGGGGATCTCATCAAGTGACTGACAAGGGACTGTCACAACAGCAATAGGAAAGCCAGGTAAGGAGGGCTATAAGCTGCTTTTTGTAGAAATAAATTGAGGCATTAGTGACTTATGCCGACTGGGTATTTGGCCAAGCACAGCCTGCTTCAGATACTAGGGAGAGTTCAGTAACATGCAGTCTGCAGTCTGAGGTCCAGGGATGAGAAAAAATTCAGTAATGGATCTTTCTTTTTGTCAGTTTTCCTTCTTTCTCACTCATAATCCGAGGTCTAGAATTAAGGAGGCAGTAATCTCCAGAGAAGTCACTCAAATGTTGTAAAATGGGCTCTACTCTTCAGGGAACACGTGATCTCTCTGCCTAAGAGTTTAGTTTCACTACATGGAAAGTGATAAGAATTTTTTTTTGATATATGTGTTACTAATGACTGATCTCTGAAGTCAGCTTGTAAAACCATCATAGAGAAGTTGTGACCACCCCCTCCATATGTGTGTGCTTCTGTCTGGCTTAACAAATCTAGACCTTCCCTCTCTTTTAAGTACTCTGGAGAGTTGGGGTGTTTTTGTGCAGGAAACACAGTACGCAAATGTATCTTTGATATTTCTTCAACATAGGAAGATGTTGAACTGATTAATTAGGTAATAGCACTATGAAGAGTCTTCACTCGCAAAGGAACAAGCATCTTCCACACAGCTCACAAGAGACAGGTGTTTACAGTTGACAGCAGTTCCTTTATTTCAGATTAATGTGTTTGGTAGATGGACCAGTGGTGATTCATTTTGCCTGTTTATTATGTATTTTTTTTCCTTTTTGATTAAGGCATAGGGAAACTGGATTATCGGAGACAGGCTTAGCAAAGCTGTGATCAAATGTAGGAGTGTAATTGCATTATATTAGAATTAATTGCAGAAGCTTGGGGAGTATGTCAGTCTTCACAATTAAGACATACCTTTGTGCACGATGAAGTACTAGTGATGGGTTATCAGTTACCTTTTCCTCCTGTATGTGTGTTTCCATAGCTGGTGAACTCATCTTCCAAGTGGGTCTTTAAAGAAAAATATAATGTGTTATACTATACATTTAAATCACTTAATGCAACCTTCATGGTTTCTGAAACATGAATAGTGAAGTAGATGGCTTCTACAAAGAGGTCATTGAGAAGAGAAACTCCAGCATTGGGCAAAAGCAGCAACAGAAGGGAATGAGCATGGATATGATCCAATGAATGATTAGGAAAGACTACAGATGGTGGGTCAGATTTTACTGAATCCTGGGCTAAAACAGTGTCCGGCATAGAGTAGAAATACACACACACACACACACACACACACACACTCACACGTACGTGTATTCGTGTACACACACACACACACACACACACACACACACACACTTAACCATACACCTACAGTCAAGTAGATGAAATAAATCAATATATTATTAGCACTGCCTTTAAGATAATAGTCAACGACACATGAGTAGGGTTGTCAGTAACTGGCTCTGTGCTATTATCTTTGTGTCTTTTGTTACATCAATCTAATTGAACTGTTGGCTTAATGTATAATAAATTATGTAAAGCACACACATATATAAATATTGAAGAATATTTAAAAATTATAGTAACGATATATTCTTTGTTCTGCCTCTTCCTGGGAACCCCAGTATTTCCCTGGGTTATTGTACATCTCTTACAACTGATGGATTTCATTGGTGATCCACAAACACTTGTCATACCCTTTAGGATTATCTTAATATTTATTATTTGTTTCAGCTGCAAGAGATTAAAATCTTAAACACAAGAGCTCATCTAAGAGAGAAAATTGTTCTTTTGGGTATATGTGGAGCAATACCCATGGTTGTTAGGCATCTAGGTTCTCTGTTTGATACCGTCGCAACATCTTCAACCATGCATTTCCCGCTCAAGAGCTGCAATAGCCGCTCACACCCAGTACACTACTAATCCCAACAAGTACGAAGGAAGCAAGACCAAAGAATAGCTCTCCTTTTCCTTTTAAAGGCCTCTTATATGACCACTCTTACCTGCACTGGATGCTGGAAAATATTGTGTTCATTTTAAGCAACTGTGTCTCTTAGTGAAAAATGGGGGCACTGATTAAAAAAAAAAAAGCCTGGGACAAAATAATAGAAGTGAAAATTTCCTGGTAGAGTTGGAGCTCCATTCTTGGCATTTTTCAGAGGTCGAAAGACAGGATTAGGGAGGTTAGAACTCTCACCTCAGACACAGAATTGGAGGATCAGAGACCGTGTATGAACATGTTGAGAGTCATGGACCTGAAAGTGTCTTCCTAGGTTGGACACATTGTCTTTAAGGAAATCTGGCCTTTCCTGGTTCGTGGTGAGTTTGCTTCAACTTCATTTTCCATTAAGAAAATGCTCTGCCTTTTAATTGTTTGAATATCACTTTACAGTTAACTTCAAAACTCTCTGCCATAATCATAAGCTATCTAAAAAGAAGCATTTGGTTCTGATGCAATGTACCTGCTCATGGAGCTATTTGCGGGGTATTTTTTTTTTTTTAAATTTGAGTGGTATTGAATCTGGGAAAAGGTAGGGTGAGAATTTGGGGGCAAATGTGATCAAAATATCTTGCAAAAAATTTCAAAGAAGCGGCATCAATGATGATATTAAATCATATGACCTGCTCGCAAGTTAAAAAAAATACTGAAAACTTGTTTTGTAGACCAGGCTGGCCTTGAACTCATTGAGATTCACCTGCCACTGTCTCCCAAGTGTTGGGATTAAAGGCGTGTGCCACCACCGCTCAGCATGTCTCTTTAGTTTTTAGTTTCAGTTTGTTTTTACTTTTACTAAAATGTTTTTAATCCTATGCAGGCTTTCTGTAAAGCTTAACCTCCTAGAAAAACTAGCATCACAGAAACATTCTGCTTGGAGCTATTTCTACGTCAGTAGTCATGATTCAGGAACACCATAAACTCTTCAGTCCCAGCAGTGGGTCGTGGGGCCATTGTGATAAACAATCAAGAAGCCCAAACTCTCATCTCTGCCTTCACCTGTGCGACTAATGTGGGCGCATGTCTCTTGGACATACATGGACTTGATTATCAATTTTCAATTTAGAAAAGCAGCAATGAGCTAATTCTGAAATTAGAATCCAAATTTATTTTAAAACATTATATAGAAAGTATAAGTCCGGTTTTATCCCATGCTTTTTCAGACCCAGGCTAGCTGGTCTTGGTGAATTCCCGAAAGATCATCCCCATTGTCTCAGTGTGTGGGTGCACCCCTCGCGGTCCTGAGTTCCTTGCTCGTGCTCCCCCTCCTTCTGCTCCTGATTTGGACCTTGAGATTTCTGTCCGGTGCTCCAATGTGGGTCTCTGTCTCCTTTCATCGCCTGATGAAGGTTAATATTCAGGAGGATGCCTATATGTTTGTCTTCTAATTTAGCTTCTCTAGGATCACGAATTATAAGCTCACTGTCCTTTATTTATGGCTAGAAACCAAATATGAGTGAGTACATCCCATGTTCCTCTTTTTGGGTCTGGCTTACCTCACTCAGGATAGTGTTTTCTATTTCCATCCATTTGTACGCAAACTTCAAGAATTCTTTGTTTTTTACTGCTGAGTAATACTCTAATATGTATATATTCCATACTTTCTTCATCCATTCTTCCATTGAAGGGCATCTAGGTTGTTTCCAGGTTCTGGCTATTACAAACAATGCTGCTATGAACATAGTTGAGCATATACTTTTGTTGTATGATAGGGCCTCTCTTGGGTATATTCCCAAGAGCGGTATTGCTGGGTCCAGGGGTAGGTTGATCCCGAATTTCCTGAGGAACCGCCACACTGCTTTCCAAAGTGGTTGCACGAGTTTGCATTCCCACCAGCAATGGATGAGTGTACCCCTTTCTCCACACCCTCTCCAGCAAAGGCTATCATTGGTGTTTTTCATTTTAGCCATTCTGGCTTGCTAATTTGAAGCGATTTGAAGGTAATTATGATTCTCACTTGCATCTTACTTTATTTTTATTTTCTCTGTTAATAAAAATAGATTCTTTTCTCATATAATATTCATTTATCTCATATGATGTGTGTTTCCTGATCACAGTGTCTCCTCTCCCCCGCTCCTCCCAGTTCCTCCCAACTTCTGTCCACTTACATTTTAACCGGAAATATTGGATATTAGATCCAGGCCTGTCAGCACAGGTAAGAGAAAGATACTTGCGTAAGTAAATGAAATAAAAACAAAATAAAAATTTAGCGTAAAATAATTCATGCATGACACTCATATTCCTGAAGTTACTTGCTCAGAGCATTTTCTGGTACATAACTATCCAGAATGTACAGTGTCAAAGGATTGTATTCTAAGAAATATATGCAAATGTTCAATATTAGAATAAAGTGAGATATTTAAAAAGTCATTCATGTCAAAGATTCATAAACCATAAGACATTTTCTTGAACTAATAAAAAACACTCATGATGTTAGAGATGTTTTTCTTTTTCGTTTCTCTGCCATCAACCAGAATATCCTCTTCTGTGCCTGGCTGGCACTTGCCTTTATTTGGAGTTTGCTGCCTTTTGAAATTCCGAAGACCATTAGAACTGAACGACTGCTGGGCTCTGATTAAGCCACCTTGTATTTTCCTCTTGCTTGTGGAGAGCCCTGCCCTCAGCCCTGTTTCCTTTACCTCTTGGTCAAAGACGGCATCATTTCATAGTGAGCAGAGTATACTGAAAAGCACAATAATAATAATAATAAATGTTAATCAAAAAACTGCATGTGTCTTTCTGATTGTGCCAGTGTTGTGGTATTCAATTATGCAATTTCCATTGGCATATTAATCATCTTTTCAACAAACAAGCCAGCGTTAATTAAAGCAAACCATGGATAAAGACATGTTGCCGGATCATCATCCCGTTTATCACAGTGCACAGGCTGGCCGTTAAGTAAATTCTGGACTGTGAGATGAATTTCAATGTTGGCTTTCTCTTTTTTCTTGTTGTTGTTGGAGTTCGAATGTAACTCATCTAACAATAATAACAACAAACTTCAGACTTCACAGAAGAAAGATGAATTTGCTTGTAATTAATGGTGAAGAAAGATAGAAGGGCTGCACCTTTCAAATGGAGAGTTGGGTTATTTACAAACAAATCATTTTTGAAGATTTTCATTCTTTTTCCCTTAACTCTCAGTGCCATAAAGACAAGACTGAATAGCAAATTTGTCTCCTTCTCTCTGTTTTGCAGGAAAAAAAAAAAAAGAAGTACTTTCTAGTAAAGATTTAGTAGTTGAGTTTGGGGTGTAAACATCTGTCCTTTTCAATGAAAAGAATATGCATTCACTGTATTTAAGCACATGTAATTTAAATCTCATAATTTTAATTAAAATAAAGCATTTGTTAGAAACAGAACATAGGCCATCACACTTTCTGTGTTCCAAGCCAAGCTGCAAATGTCCTTCAACTCTTGCTAGACTCTTTCACGAGTCTCCTTTATAAAAAATTATGTTAGCTCCTTTCTTTGCAAGCCTACAAATGCTAGGAATAATCATTATTGAAGGTATAAATCAATTTAACAAATGCAGTTGAAACAAAGAAAATCAACTGTTTGCTATTTTGCTCTGTCCCTGTAAGCTCCATGTGGACAGTAATAATTATAATTAATCTTAAAACTCTAGTTTCCACAATGCATCTTGTGTTAGGCTCTTAAAAATACAGAATCTCCACATGCAGATTGTCTTCATGTGGGCCATATGTGTCTGCCTTCAACGTTCGATAGTTTTGACCAGGCACTGTACTCTATTAAATGCAAATATTGCTACCATTCCACATTGTTTCTGCTATTTGGAACAATATGATTGATTTTTCTGAAGTATGCAAACCTAAAAAAAAATAGAAAATTCCTCTGCATTTACATTGTTTACTTAAACAAGATATTATATATTATGCTTTGGAAAAAGAACATATGTAGGGGAGTTATCCCTACATACATAGTCCAACAAACAGGCAAGTACAACAAAAATAAATATCTCAGCTGGGCGGTGGTGGCACATGCCTTTAATCCCAGCACTGGGACGGAGAGGCAGGTAACTCTCTGTGAGTTCGAGACCAGCTTGCTCTACAGAGTAAGTTCCAGGACAGGCTACAAAGCTGCAGAGAAACCCTGTCTTGAAAAAAGAATATCAAGAGATATTATTTGTTTGTAGCTTTGTTTAGATCAAGGCAACGATTGTATCTACTGACTAGAGCTGAGAGTGCAATAAATATAGTAAATAGTACATATAAAATTTATGGTAAACAATAAACCCTCATTAAAATGATTCTGATTAGCAATTGATGTGATTAGATAATTAGTTAGGATTTTAATTAGATTGGTAGCTTCTGCTATGAGGTTAATATAAATAAGTATTGAGAAATTTACACATGCCATATTATTAAATACTACCTATATTATATGGCAAAGTAAAATGTAATATATAGTTACATAGTCATGAGCACCTACCATTGCAGTAGATGGGGATGCACAGTGAATTTGTTTCCCAAACTTTTAAGTATGTGTGTGTGTGTTCATTTTGGACTGACTTGGCTTTTTTGACCTCCATCATCTTATTTATTTATTTATTTATTTATTTATTTATTTATTTATTTATCTAGCCCTCCAAGGCTGCAATAGGTTCATAGGGGGTGTGGATGGTTTTCACCATCTTTTTCCTTTGGCCTTATTTCCACTTGGCATGTCTCAAAAAAATTTCTGTCACCTTTAATAATAAATATTTTTTGTGCTACATCTCTCACATCAGTATCTATTAATGGACAATTCATCTGAACTCTAGTTTATATCTAGTGTTGCCTGTGACTAGAGCTTTTTGTCTCTCTTTTATCTGAAATGGTCTTCTACAAACTACCGCATTATTTGTATCTAGATTTCTCCTGTCTATGCCTGTGAAGTTAACTTCTTAATTTCACAAATTAGTTTGCCTGATAAACCCTAGAGCCACTCATTCACGAGCTGATCTGACACGTTGGCTGTTTTATCTTGTTCTGCTTGTGTTTCCCTGCCCCGTTTCTTGAAGCCATCCTAACATTGGTGTGCCTTACCCAAGCCTGTCCTCTTGGCCTTGGCTTCAACTTACCCTGCCCCTGCTTTTCTGATGCTCTTATCCTTATCCTGGTGTGTGGGTGGCAGAAGGGTGGGCTGTCAGATCTTTTTTTTATAAATGTTGCTAAATCAAAATCCTAATAATTCTTAGCTCAGTGTATCAGAAGCCTAATTTTTCACATTTCCTCCAAATTAGTCACTCCACTTACCCCTCTACAAAAGCCACTGCCATCTATCCATTCCCTGAGCTAAGAACCAAAAGACACCGTTAGCATCTGAATGTCTCTTTGCCTTCATCCTCTATTTCCTCTTTGTAAAAGTTGATGCTCTCCTCTTGTTCTGTGTCTGCCCCGGTCCTTCTCCTACGTTTGTGTTGTTATCAATCATCTCTTCCAATTAACCACACAGAGATGCACCGCACCCTTCCAGCCCTTTCCACATACCCTCTCCCTCTACGTCCTCACTCATTCTGTGTCATCAGGCTTTGATGGTGTCCTTTGAAAGGAATTAAGGACAATCGTTGCAAAATTTTTGTCTCCAAGCAACACCAGTATTGCCACCTGGGACCTCGAGAGAAAATTCTCAAGAATCTCCCCAGATCTATTGAACTGAAATGACTTTGGTAAAATGAACCAATTTGTATTTTAAGATGCCTCCCAGGGAATCCAGATACACACTCAAATTTGAACAGCGTTGGTTTTGGAGAAGAGTCTTCACACGATTTTCTGTTCATATTCATGCATCAAATATTTTTATTGTAGTAAATATATATTGTGGACCACGAAAGAAGACCATATGAATGTCTTTATTTTATGAGAAACCAATATAATTTTTATTGATAAAATCCAAAGGTTTGTTTCCAACCACACAGATCTGGATTCGAAGTCCTATTTCTATACCATAAAATATCATTTTACTAAAATCAGTTTCTCTAATTAAATGAGATGTATAGTTTATGGCACGGGGTTGACCCCTGAACAGCCTTTGCGAGCTGTCTCCAACCCTGTGTTCATGGCAGGGCTTTCTATCCCCTTTGCTTCAGTCATCCGCGAGCTCCTCTCCTTCTTCTCTTCAGGATCTCAAGGGAGGAGTTTCCATTTTACTAGTCTGTGTATCAAAAAGGTGTTTATTTGTTAGAAAAGGGAAGAATGGCCACATTGGGGAGTGGAAATTGCCACTTCTTGTAACTCTTCCACCAATTTATTTGACATGTTTCTTAATTTAAGAAAATTTGTGGACTCTGGTTCTTGTTTATTTCTGACTTATAACTATCCATATTTAGGTATTTTCTCCCTTCTATTTAAATACACACATCCTTACATTTGCCTCATCGATAGCACTGAGGGTAGATTAGGTGGCTGGTGTGCCTTGGGATGGTTTCAGTTAGTGGTTCATGGTTCCATTGCTGAGGAAGAATCCTCACTACCTGCCTTATGAGGACATCCAGCTTCAGGTTGTTCTTCCTCCTGAAAAACTGTGGCCATTGAAATTCTGTTTCACAGCATAGCTGCTTTGATCACACCTCTGTACATGCTTAGGATTTTGTTTTAATAAATACAACCTTCGTGTTTACAGGACAGCACCAAAGCTAGTTCAGAGTTCCTATGACTGTACTCAGCTTTTTCAAAAAGCTGCATCTTATAGAACCATATTGGAATTTCCAAAAAATGAAATAATGCTGGTATGATAGCGTGACATTTCGGTCTCCCCACACACGTGTCCCTTCTTCTATTTCCAGAACTCCACAAACTGCATTGTAGTTAGGTTTCATTTCTCCTTGTGCAAGCCATGCTAGCTCTTCAGGCTTTCCTCGACTTGGGCAGCACATTTAGAGAGGACTGCTTCGTTATCCTGCAGACTCTCTCCAAATTCACTTGTCTGTTTTCACATTGTTACACTGATCAGTTATACATTTGAACCTAGAATGCCATCAAAATGACAATGTGCTTTCCTCAGTGTACTGTGTCCAGCGATAGTCACGATGAATACCACTTATTACTAGGAATGTCGAAATTCACTTCCTAACTAGCAGGTTAACTATGGACCACCATCGTGTGAAATGCTTCCCATTCTAGTTGGCAAGTTTTCAAAGTATTTTAATATCATTCCTAATCCTATATCACATAGTATATGCTAGCATGTGTTGCCAGTAGTAAACAAAGGGAGATTCATGGATAAACAGAATAAATGAAAAATGGGATATCAAACAATTTATGTAGTCTCACGGGTAAGAATGATCTACAATAATAGAAAAATATATTTTTATTATACTTACAGAATTGTTGAATTTCCACTTGGTTCTTTTTTATGGCTAACTACTTAGACACATGCTTTGACAATCAACAATCAACACTGGGGACAGTGTGCCATCATGTTTTTTTCTCTAAGAAAGGCAGAAGAGTTTCCAGAGGATGACTTATGAACGCCTTGTTCCAGGACATTGCCCTTTCCAGTTCAGTAATGTTATGACTGGGCAGTTGGTTTACATAGCTGTTTCCTCTTCTCCTTGGACTTTAGATATCTTTCCCCTTTAAGTCCCTGGCATCTTCTCTTCCCACAGTTAATGCCCTGAAGGAGTAATAAGAAATAGCAGAAGTGAGATCGTGACGGAAGAGTGTATTACAGAGCCAGTATGCTGTGTAAAGCCCGGTGTTTGAAATCAGCACAAGTGGAATGGATTGCAATGGATAGGAATGGATCAGCATCTCAGAGGCCAAGTAAATAAACTTGAACTTGACCTGCCTGAACAAGAAGCCTCTGAGGCCAGCCCAGGAATATCTAAGTTTAGGGAGGTTTGCTGATGTGTGGTAGTAGGAATGCAGCCTAATTTCTGGATTGTTTTAAGTACTCACTGAGCTATGGATAAAGATGAGAATTGTGGAACATGGAAGGGTCTTAGTATATGGTTAGCTCCAGGGATGATTTAAATATACATTATGTGCATTAGGACAGTACTTCATTTTCTTCTCTCCGTCCCACTGGGGTTTGCTCCTGTCTCTTGACTACTCCCTGTGGCATAGAAGACACCTATTGTCTTTTAAACACATTTTAGATAAGGTGATGGGAACAGAAGGAATCTCTACTAGACCCCAGAAGGAGAAAGGTAAAAGTGAATGCCTATTACTCTCTCTTCCCAAGGCAGCTTACGCTTACAAGAAGTGCTCTGTAAATTGAACTCGTTCTTGGTGGGATTTCAGGCAGTGGGTACAATAGATTGGAGCAGAGAAGGATAGGAAGCTAATGTTCTCATGGAGGAGGGCTGGCTCCATTATCAGATACCCAGGACTCCCCACTTCTCTCACTTTTCTCTGTTCTTTTTCATGTCCTATAGTTAGGCCTCAAGCTTAAACTTTATTCTGAAACCATCGTTTGTTTCAAGGTTTCCTGTAGTAAAGCAGCTAAGCTGGTTGGTTGCAAAAGGACACAGACTTTTTACAAACGGTGGTAGTGAACTGGTTTAAAAACAGCATTAGGAAGGTGGCTGTAGACAGAGGAGTTTGGAGCAGAAATTAGAAAATGGAGTCTGTGCTGACAGGATTGGCATCAAGGCCTGCAGACTGACCCGAAAGCAATTAGATGTGGAAAATTTTGCAGATTGGGTAGAAAATGGAATGATTTGTAATTCCAAGGCACTAAATCGTGTTGGGTATATTTATTATGTATTTTGGTGAACTAAATATTGTTTTCATTATTGCAGAAAAGAATACATGCAATGATTTGCCTAAGACCTTCACATTTCAATTTTTCATGAATTGTCCTCTGTCCATTGTCTCTAGAGTCACGTTTGTTATACGGTGTGTTTATAATTGTGATAATTTAATGACTTTTCCTTCTACCACCCTTTCTGAGTCTTATAAGTATATATTATCTAGGTTGTTAAATGGCATGGTAGACGTCAGCACAAGAAGTATATGAGTTTAGAAATTACTGGTAGAATACTTTTACTAAACATAAGATAAGGACAGATCCTGCTCAAATGTGAGAATAAACATATATTGGCTGAATGTCAGTATAAGCCAAACACTTAAGAAATTATTCTAAATAAAATACAGCCAAATGAGGTGTCATTGCTGGCTAAGGTCTGCATTGTATATCACATAAGCTTTTCCCAGGAATAATAACATTACTCACTAGTGAAATTTTTTGACAGTTACTAAAAGTAAACAACTAAATTTTCTAAATATATTGCTAATTAATATACTAAATTTAGGTTTCAAACAGATATTGTATATGATTACATATATATAAAGTATATATGCTTAATTTATTGATATGAAGAAGAGTATTATAAACTCTAAATATTCCATAAACACAAGAACTTGGGTTTTTTTTGTAAGTTATTTCTTTTTCACAAAACCTTACAGATATTTTTGAATCAATAATGAGCATGTTTTTTTATATTTCATTTAAAATGCTCATTTCAATGATAACTGAGGGACTCTCAGCAGGAAAGTTATGCAGATAGATATGTATTTAGTGTTCTAGCATGTTTATTTAGTATAAAGGGTGACAAAACTGAAAGATAACTGAGAGTAAAGCTTTCATCAAAATGTAAGCGTGTTTACTTCTAGAAACTTTCAAGAAATAACGAACAGAAATGTAAGAAGGGAAAGTGACCTACTGACAAGAGACCGCATCTGGACTTGAAAGAAACTGTGACATTTCCTGTCATTGAGATTGTCCAAACACTGCCCTGGTCTTTTCTGTTTACTTGCTTTCTACAAAACGCATCGCATCATGGTAAGGGAAATGCTATAGTTGTGGGGTTCAAACAGGGTGAATTTACTTTCCTTTAAATATTAATGATTAGACAATAACATTTCAACAATACTGTGATTTACATATCTTTGAAAGTAAACATGTCTTGCCAAGTTTCATCCCATTTTTTTGTGTAACCAAGTTAATACTGTATAAAAATGTATGTAGATGTGCATACATGAATTTAGCAGCAATTAATGAAGAAAAGGTTATGAATTTGAAAACAAGCAAGGACAGGTATGTGGAGGGTATGTAGCAAGCAATAGAAGAGAACAATGATGCAGCTATATTATTTATAGTCACTAGAATAAAACAGAAAATGAATTGAAAAGTACATTGGCTGTAAAAAAGATTAATTCATTTAGCTCTATACTGTTAAGCAATGTATCCATATAAATACTAGCAATTATATGTAAATTTATTTTGACTAACACCCTAAAGTTGTGAGCATCTACTTATCTTAAGTCTTACCTGTTCTCTGGTTTTAGAGGCTTTGAAATTTGAGGTTTTAGAGTTTTATTGTTATGGAAAATAAAAAAGATAGTGCTTCAGTTCTTTTAACTACTTTTGGTTTAAATTGATTATTTCTTATAGTTTAACACTCTTCTTCCCTCTCTCCCTCTCTTCCCCTCCCTTCCCTCTCCCCCTCCCTGTCTCCCTCTCTCCCCCTCTCTTTCCAGCACATTCTGAAATCCCTCCCTCTCAATTTTACTGTATATAAATTGTTACTTTATTCACCAATAAGAACAAAGTATTTCAGACTCCATTTTTATAAAGACAAAAACTAATCTGAACTTTGAAGGTAGTTTAACTAACTTCCAGTGTGCCCCTTTTAGGAAAAACTCACTATAATGCTTCTCTAAATTTTTTACTTACTATTTCTTGGCTAGCATCTTCATTAACTTAATCAGAAATACTTCTTTGTGTGTGTGTGTGGGGGGGGTGTTAGTTATTTATTTAAAACAAGTTTTCCAACATTAATTTTTAATTCTTTTCAGATTATAATTGTAATTATTCTTCCCTTCCTGTTCCGCCTTTCAAACCCCTCCCACACATACCTCCCATTGCTCTCATTCAATCTGAAATGGTCCTACATCAACAATATTGTGATACATTTAATTAAGATATCTTCTCCTTAATTCTCTATAGTTTGCTTTATGAAAACTAAATGTTGTAATAGGAGCGGTGGGGCTGCGTCCCCAGCACTCCAGCCGCACCCCAGCCGCCTGGCTAGCTTATGCCCAGAAATAATTACACGGACACTGTATTCTTTTAATCACTGCTTGGCCCATTTCTATCTAGCCTCTTTTAGACTAACTCTTGCACCTGGACTAGCCCATCTCTAATAATCTGCTGTAGCACACAAGGTGGCTTACCAGGGAGATTCTAGCCTATGTCCATCCTGGGTCGGAGCTTCATCGTGTGTGCCTCAGAGAGCAGAGCTCTCGCGTCTGCCCTGGAGATGGGAGCATGGCGACTCTGCTCCAGAGAGCAAAGCTGTCAGTCTGAGCTCACTTCCTCTTCCTTCTAGCATTCTGTTCTGTTTACTCCTCCCACCTATGTTTTAACCTATCAGGGCAAGCAGCTTCTATATTTAATTAACCAATGACCTTCCTCCATCAACTAAAGTTTACTTTTAAGAAATTTGGAATGTAGAAACATAAAATAAATGCAAATAACAAATAAGTGTGAAATTTTAATTCGAAGTAGCACTGTGCATTCTTTCCTTTTTCTTATTAGACACTATTTGGGCTAATGTATGCCAAAATGTGATGAGAAAAACAAATACACATTTTATTTTCATTAAGAATTGAAGCGATCATATGACAGGCAGTAAACATTTAGATAAAAATAGATATTAACAGCGAAGGTTAGAATTGGTGAATTTTATAATTAGATGGCTCCCCAAAGCTGAATGAGTGCTACCTGAAGAATGATGAATTGGCTTAGTAAGTCCTTGGGAGGACAAGATTTTGTTTGAAGGCTCAAGTTATTGGATAATGATTTATGATGCGATAAAAATAGGTGTGCCCGTTTGAAAACATGGAAAATGAGTTTGGATTAGAGAAGATGACATGTGAAAAGTAGAGATGCGTCGGAAGGTAGAAATTAAGATTGTGTATGTTAATCACATTGAAGTTCAAAACCAGAGAGTTAACTAACTAATATGTAATAGAACATACAGAGGCGAGAATAAAAGTTACCATTTATAGGAAAAGTGACTACCCCTAAAAAGGAAAAAAGAAGTGAAGAAGATTCTGGTAATTACAGAGCAGTCAGCTTCACTTTGATACCAAGGTAGATACTGGACCCAATCGTCAAACAATCAATTGGCAATCATCAGGAAGAGCAAAAGTTTGTGGGTAGCAACCAACATGGCTTTGTGAAGAGCAAATTGTGCCAGGTCAATTTAATTTCCTCCTATGATAGAGTGACAGGCCATGTAGATAAGGGCAAAGTAATAGATGTAATCTACCCAGACTTCAGCAACGCTTTTGAGCCCTCTCCACATGACATTCTCATCAGCAACCGAGGAGATACCGTCTAGACCTTCCTTTGGCTAGGTGAGTGCACAGTTGTCTGTGGCTTCATATTCCTGGCTTGATTATCAGATATACAGCCATCACCCACAGGGCTCTATAGACTGATGAGCATCTTGGGACCATTAATGCAACCAGCTAGTGTTTGTTTGTTTGTTTTATTTTGTTTTTATGAAGATAGAATTCAGATGACATAGTGTTATAATGATCAGCCACATGCTTCTAATCACAGAAGAGAGTCCAGCTTCAGGGAAATGTTTGGCAACATCTTGGATCCTCTGCGTTTATCTCAAAGATGACAGTTTGGAGTGAGTAACAGGCTCTAGGCAAAGGAAACGTTCGGCTTCCCTAATTACTATGCACTCATACCTTCTAGGTAGTGTCAGGTAATGCTGAGATTGTGATAGGCTCCTAGGAACATATTTTCATCTTCCTCCATCCCCCATCTCCTATTCCCTTTATCCTCATTCTCCGTTTTCTTCTTTTCTTAGATTGCATTTTGTTATTTATCCAAGTCTGGACTTCAACTTTTAATTCTCCCACCTCAGTCTCCTGAACGTTGGGCCTAGAAGTATAGGCAGAAAAGTTCAGAGGGACAAAGGAGGAGAGGTAGAAGAGAGGTTGAATACAATTTCGGAAGTAGTACTGGCAAAGAATGATCCAGAAATAACTAAAGAAAGAGAGCACCTTTATCCTGACCCAGATCATAGATCTGAGAACATTCAGTTTACAATTACATGATGCCAAGCAATAATAAAATTCTTAACTTGTAGATAAGAAAAAAATTCCAAACAATTTTGACATTTTGGGAAAATAGTCTATGGAAAAATACAAGATAAAGGCCATGGGAATGAGGCAGATAAACGCTACAGAAAAAGACTGGTCTGGCTCTCCACACACAGGGACAAGTCCAGATATCAGTGAGCCACACTGGGATATCTGCACACAGGGTCATATGATAACATTATTAATGATTTACTGAGAGTGTCTCATGAATCTTGACTTGCTCAGCTTTCTTTTTAGACTGAGCATAATAAAGGGTAATATTTATTAACACGCAGGTCTGTGGAAAAGTAAGTGACCTCTAAGAAAGGTCCAGTTCACTTTAGTAATGCCTTGTTACAATCGTTTCTTTTTTGACTTGTATACTTCACAGAGCCTGGCGATTTCATGAATAACATTCCCCTGCAGAAAGGTGGTTAAAGTTGTCCTTATTTGAAAATTGTTGGTAATCTGTGGATTCTCAAATAACAAGCCAGCAGGGCTTTCTTAGAGATAACTCCCCTAGGATTAAATCCAAGGGAGTGGTTCTGAGACATTTTTCTTCCACAACTCCCTGAGAGTTGCTGCCAAGAGCACTGCCCATTTCATCCCTCTTAATTGCAGGCAGGAAGACAGAAGAGGATATTATCATCTCGTCTTTATTTAGTCTAGGGGAACAAGATTGCTCAGTGAGTATGGTTGACTGAGAGTTGATAAGCAGCCACAAGAACAGGGGAGATGTGGACAAGGTTTTCAGGCAGACAAATGCTGCCATCATCATGAACAAGTAGGGCAGACTTTGGCTCTGTTTCTCTTTTATAATTTGGCGCTTCCTAGTGATGTGTGGAAAAATTGCATTTCCTGCATTTAAGCCACCCTTCAAAGAGAAATCACAGAAATAATGGCCTCAGAACTTCAAGAGATGTCTTAAATTGGATGTTAACCAAAGCAGGAATATAGTCCGTTCTGGTATGATCTGTGAGATAGTTCCAGTTCCTGGCCTGAGATAGAACATTTTAAGTTCAACTAATGTTGACATAGCATCCAGAATCAGGTCGTGTGAGAATGTAGAGTTATTGAGCACAGTCGCTGAACTCGGCATTGGAAGTGCTGGAAAGTATCTTTACTTGAATTTCATATTTTAATTCTAGATAAAAACACACTTTGTGGTACTTCTGTTAGCTCTGGAGAATCTTATTTGGGTTCCCAGGAAAGTGAAAAATAAAAAGAAAATAAATGTATAACATCAAAGAGTACTATAATAGACCATCTCCAACCAGATAATTGATCAACCAGATAATTGATACTTAAAAGGGGACGTGTTAGTAATAATGATCACGGTTTACCAATTATTTTTGGAAACAAGCAAATTTGACTAGATAAAAAAATGTCAATCTGATTTATGTATGTGAAGGGGCCCACAGAGCAACACCCACAGAAAAATGCAGGGTTTGGGAGCTGTATGTTCTTGGCTGGGAATCCTACCATGAGCTTTATTCCTGAAGGTGGCTGAGACGCAAAGCTTTCAGCTTCAGAAGGAGAGTAGTTAGAAGTACCCACCGAGACAGGCTGCAGTGAGAAGAAAACGATGCAATACATGCGGGGAACAGCCAGAACCCCTTAGTCAAAGCACCTGTGCAGAAGGTGCTCCGTGGTCAGTTAACCGTCCGAGAAACAGTGAGAAATTACTGTAGGTATTCCGGCAGCAGGAATTTCAAAATCTTCAGCTTGTAGGAATATGTGGTTTGCAGCCAAAGAAACAGCATGTGTAGAAAGCTAGAGTCGTGTGTCTCCTTCATCACAAATCAGCAACAGTCTCGGAAGACTTTCATCGCAAGGAAGGACATGACCCCCAAACACGAAATGCACAGCGACATGTAGTCTTTGTGTTCTCAGAACATTCTAATGAGGTCAGTGAAGTTAACGTGATGTTAAACTTTTCCTGGTGCTAAAATTATTGGACGGTATATCATAACACTCAAAATTAGGTTAAAAAAAGAGTCAAGCATCCGTTTTACCTCAATTGTTATTTCAATACCGGAAAAATTAGTATTTCTAAATCAATAATTAATCAGATATAATCAATGAGATACATAGCTAATTGATACACAGAAGGTTGTAAAATGTTGCACTATAAATGAACTTTATTCATATTGCAAAAAGATATTTGAAAGATTCAATAAAATAATTATAAAATGTGACATCAAATGTGTGAAGAATCTTTAACTTGTCTATGGAAACAACTTTACAGAGGATGAACATATTCCAACTCTTTCTTTAAAAGAATGGGAATTTTTTAAGCAGGAAAAAAATTGTTACCAAATAGTACACAATAAATTAAGAGGACCTGTTCCTTTTCCAAAGTCAAGTATAAAGAAATATTGTAAATATCATGAATAAATGTCACCTCCTCACAATAACAATAAACGGACAAATGAAGCCCATCTCTTTTCTTTGGACGTAATTTAAGATAGTTTATTATTTTGGAGCAACAAACAGGGAGCACTTGCTTGATGCCATCATTTGGTCACAGATTTGTAAATATATCAATTCTGTGTGGTGGGAAGGACTCTCCTTTCCCCACTCCACTGATAATGATGACAACATTTTCATAAATACTGTGGATAGGTAAATTTCACTAGATTCCTATCTATATAGTTTACTAGTAGCACTTATTTCTCCAGTAGTTGATAATATTTTACTCTAAATTTGAAGATAGAATGTTCTAATTAAGCCAAATTTTTAAATAAAAGAAAAACCAAATGTAGCATTTCAGAAGTTATTGTGGTGTAAACTTTTACTTTTCCCTCATTTGATCCTGAGTGACACCATTCTTGTTCATGAGGTAAGACAAATACTTAGCTGAGCAGCATCATTAATAGACATTGTATCCAGTGTATTTATTTTCTTATATCCAATGTTGGTTACAAAAAAATTTTGCTTATTTTGACATAAATAGCACATTAATGAGTTTGAAATCAATTCTTTCAATTTGCATATTGAGAGGTAATTCTAGAAAGGCAGAGAAAAGGCTCAGAGGTCCTTAAATACAATGCTAGCACTAGATTAAAAACTATTCAAACAAATGTTAGCAGGCGATTTAATGTTTTGGTCTAAAGGTCTTGCATAAAGTTGTCTGAGCAGAAAACATATCTTCCAACATTAGTATCCATGTCCTCCAATACATCCATGTGTCCACACAGATGATGGCCAAAAACTTCTCTGCATTTGGAGGTGGATGTCTGTGTCATGCATCCAACAACCTGAAAACCTTAAAAGTGATCCAAAGCTGAAGAAATTAGTTAGGTCATCTCAGATGCTGGGAGGGAACAGGAAGATGATACCTTCAGACTATGTCTGTAATCAGTCAGTGGCTTTAAGGGAGGCATTCGATCCAGCTAAACCTCAATTTATTCGCCCTAATTTGGGTGGAATTACCTCTCAGCAAGTCAAGTTTGAGTGTGAAAAAGTGACAACACACCTTCTGCTCAAGAGCACCGCAAAGCCTTGTGCTATGGAGCCCTGTCAAAAACCTTGTCCTCTGATGGAGAACAGCAGGCAATCCTCAGAATTATCCTCAGCTTCTTTGCCAAGTTGTAAGACATTACACAAAGATAGGCCAACCCTCTCTACTGGTGACTGCATCATGGTTGCTGGACAGAGAGGTGAGGAAAGTCTGGGAGGAGAAAATTGGAACCCTTTCCTGTTGTAGGAGCTGCAGGCTGCATTCTGCCACTCAGATCCCGCTTTACCCAAAATAACAACACACAAATTGTATTCTTTTAAACACTGCTTGGCCCATTATATCTAGCCTCTTCTCGGCTAACTCTCGACCTGGACTGGCCCATTTCTAATAATGTGTGTAGCACCCCAAGGTGTGCTTACCGGGAAGATTCTAGCCTACATCCATCCTGGGTTGGAGCTCGTGACTGCCCCAGACAGGAGAGGAAATGCCGTCTGTCTGAGGCGTCTTACCTCACTTCCTCTTCCTCCCAGCATTCTGTTCTGTTTACTCCACCCACCTATGTTCTAACCTATGAGGCCAAGCAGTTTCTTTATTAATTAACCAATGACCTTCCTCCGTCACTTTCCCCTTTCCCCTAGCACTCTAAGCAAACTTTCCTTCTTGAGACTCCCTGAAACTGCTGCAGGGCTTCAGCTGGTGGCAGTGTCTTGGTGGTGAGGAATTGAGGATCCCCTCAGATAGAAGCTAGGCATAAATTACTGCTGCTGGAGAAGAAAAAGTTCTTTGTCGAGGAAAGAAAGAGAGGGGAGTTTCCAGGCTGCTCAAAGTGCCAAAGAACTACAAGGTCTTGAGGGAGATGCTGCAAAATTCCAGATGCTTCCAAGACAACCTTACACCCGCCGCCTCCTCCTCCTCCTCCTATATTTTAACCATGAATCATGGAGCATTTTGAGAGAGCATTCAGTTGTGTCCCGGAGAATACTTCACCGTTCACGGCAACAAAATCCCATCTGATAACAAGAGGGACTTTTGGCAGCTGCTAGAGCTCTGGTCCAACCAGTAACACGGTTTCCTGGCCCCGTCACTAATTCCTGTTGGAGACTTATCAGCTCTGTCTCTAGCAGCAGAGTCCTGCCTGATAAGAGAAGGGGCTCATCTGCCAGTAGCAAACCCCCTCACCCAGCCTTCCCAGCCGATCTGCTTCCGACCTGTTCATAAATCAGTCTGTAGGATTCCCCACCTCCGGAAGGGGGGTATTGTTTTGTTTTATCATAAATATATTGCTTCCATTGCAACAATTAGTACTTTAATAAGAGCCCTCAGCCGGGGACATTAGTTAGGGACATCTTGTGAGTGCCTCCTCCCTTGTCAGGGACGAGGTAAGGTAATCCTATACACAGGCTGCTATTGTGAGCTGAGGAACTGGCCTCCTTCGCTGCCAGAGACCAGATGCACCTCTTCTATCCTAATCTGTAAACGACTTAAAGGAGCCTTATCTCGGGGCTCTTCGGCTTCATTTCATGCTTGATTTACTTTAATTTGTCTGATAGGGCACAAGGATTTGGAGACGGCCCATCTTTCTGCAGAAAACGTTCCGACTTTTTTCCCCTGGCATTGTTGTGTTAGGGTTTTGGATTTTTTTGAAAAAAAAAATTTGAAAAAAAAAATGTGGAAGAAATCTTGCTCCGGTGCAGCAAGCGGCTTGAGTGTGTTTAGATTTAAGCTACCCCAGCAGAAAAGAGTTTGTGAAGTGGTGTGATTGCACGATGGGCCCCATTTACATTGAAATCACATTATGTGATATATCTGGATTCCTGAAGGGAGCAGTGCAGTAGAGCGCCCGGCCCACAAGATCCTTTGAAAGGCCTATATATAGCAGCAACAATTGATAGGAGATTTTACAGGATGCTTTATAAATATGTAAATAGGTGTTATCTGATTGGGGTCTGTGGCTACACATCCGTCCCTCAAAGGGAGCAGAGCTGTGGGAACGACCAGGGAAGCAGTAGTTTGCATTCCAAGTGAGCCTCAGAAATAGAAATGTTTCACAGGTTGACAGCGGGTCAGGGTGGAGGTACTGCGCATCCCTTCCAGGGGGAGCTTTCTGCCCTGGAAGAGATCCTGTCCTCTCCGGGAAGGCTTCTTCCCATCTTTGAGTTTCCTCTGCTCTACAGCAGTCTTCGGCTTGGTAGCCGTGGACCCTGTAACCTTCTTGTTATTTCTTTAAATTGTTTGCTCAATATAGCGCCAGCGGGAATTGCTCTTACGTTTCTGTGCATTTTAATATATGTACTTGCAGTGACCCAAGGGAAAGAAAATAAAGTCTTTGGTACATTGATCTCTTGATTAGTTATTTCCTAAATGAAAATGGAAATACTATTAAAGCAGTAATAATGTTCCATCTTAATAGTTGAGGAGTCAATAAATGGCTCCCGTGTGCTTCATTAAGGATCTTAATGAAGCCAATTTTGATGACTGAACTTTACATTATCCTATTTTTTCTCCTCTCTTTTTACTTTTTATTTTTCTTCTAAGCTCAGAGTGGTATAAGGTAGGGAAGTAGTTTGCTTAAACTGTCTTACATATTTTCCTTATTTGAATATTATTGTCACTGCTCCAATAAAGATAATGTCAATTTTTTAAGTAAATTTAAATGCAGGAGATAAATCACAAAACTTTATGCTTCATATAGGACATATTTTAAATAATATAGAAAGCCCAATCTACAATACACTGATGTTATCAGCAAATCTACACCTTAGCCATTCTGTACAGTTTTGTATTTTATGGTCATCTGGACCCAACACACATACAAACACATATACATACACACGAGAGAGAGAGAAAGAGAGAGAGAGAGAGAGAGAGAGAGAGAGAGAGAGAGAGAGAGAGAGGAAGAAGAAGAAGAAGAAGAAGAAGAAGAAGAAGAAGAAGAAGAAGAAGAAGAAATGCTTCCACCTTCTATGCAACCTATTCTAGTCTAACAATGGTTTTTCTCACCTTTTACTATTGACCTGTTCTTCACTTTATTTAACCTTAGTTTCTTTTTTAAAAAAATATTTATTTATTTATTATGTATACAATATTCTGTCTGTATGTATACAATATTCTGTCTGCAGACCAGAAGAGGGCAGCAGATCTCATTACAGATGGTTGTGAGCCACCATGTGGTTGCCGGGAATTGAACTCATGACCTTTGGAAGAGCAGGCAATGCTCTTAACCACTTCTCCCCTGCCACAGTAGATGCTGCGGCCTCAGGCTCCTCTGAATAAACAGGTAATGCTCTATTCCTTGATGGTATTATAGTCGAGTCTCCTCCATCTCCTATATGAGACTTGGTGTAAAACAGTCTGGGATGCCCTCCAAACCCAACTTTACTTTAACACTGCCTGTTCCTGTGTGTTTGAGCTAGTCTGCTTGTCTGGGCAGTAGACTTTGCTTAGGTCTTTTTCGTTTTCTCCTTCTCCTCCTTCTAATTTTCTTCTTCCTTCTCCTTGTTGCCAGTGAATTGCTTCACCTGTATGAGGTTCACTAAATAAGTTGATGGAAAATGCCCTTTAGTTAGGAAATAGTGGTTGATTGTGGTTAAACTGTACAAATGTTACTGTCTCTGCCTGTGCCTGATCCCTCTATCCCTGATTCTCCACAAAGACCTCTGGGTGGAATGACACAGGGCAAGCAGTTGGGATAAATGCCTGTCTCTTGCGTAGTTGTTGCAATATGACTCTCACACACATGCCTTCGTTCTTTAAAGCGCAGGATCCCATCCAATACGAAGGAAGTATTGGACTGTGGACTCATGCAGTGTGTGAAAGACTGCCTTTATCCCCAGAAGCCTCAAGAATGTCCATTCTTTTATGTTGCACGGCCTGTGTCATCAAGGCTAAAAGATGAGATGGACTGAAAGGGTGTATGCTACACCTTTTTCAGGTTCTGTATCCAGCTTTAAAGGGTTTGGAGGACCTTGGTTGGTGTCATAGGCAGTCTTCTGCTACTTAAGAGAAATTTAGACAGTCTAGACATTGACTCCAGCCTGTAGCTGGTACCTCAGAATATTCAGTCCTGGGGAAAATGAAATTGTCTTCCAAACTGGTCGTTCCCAGCCAGATTAGTACGTAGGGACCTGGCTTCTAGATCTTTACTCTTCAGGCTGATGACCCAGGCTTTCCCAAGTTAACTGTGACAATGCATGTCAAAACTGAGAAGTACTAGTGGTGTATAGGTCACTATCACTATTTAAACCTACTTTCATAACATCAGGTGTCAGAACAGAAAGATCATCAAGAGCAGCATAAAATCCTCCTCCTTCTGTGACAGGGGCGTGGACGTGTTTCGCAATGCCCTGCCTCAGTGGTGGTGTACATGTGGTACGAACTCTAACTCAAACCTTCGCTTCATTTTGACTGTAGAGGCCTCTGTTAAATGGGCAGAGTTATGAGTGTCCATGCTTTCTGACATCTCCCCTCAGCTGATTTATCAACTTTTTAAAACTATTCTGAGTAATTTTTTTTTCCAAAAGAAGGTAGTACCAAAAAATTAGATGTATGCTCCTGAAATGACCCAAAGACATAGGGAGTCCTATTGAGTTAAATTATGGACCCATTTTTGAAAACAGAATGTGAATAGTTAACATGAAGAATTTGGATCTCAAAATCAAGTGGTCATGGGTTCAAATCTCAGCTTCGACTCATACACTAGTTGAGTTTTGTCTCAACTTCCTTTACAATATAAAATAAGTATTCAAACAATGACTACTTGTCAGGGTTAAATGAAGTCTTTTTTTGTAAAATGCTAAAGATTGTGTTTGTCACATAATAAACATTCATTGAAAAATGAATTCAAATAAAAATAATGCAATGCATCTCTTAGTTTTGCTATTCAATTCAAGTAAAATCAGAAGTCAACCATGTGTCATAAATTTGTTTTTTATGCTAGTTTTTAGCTTAGGAAGACTTCAGAATTTTTATTTCTATTGAAAAATAGATATGTTGCATAAAGAATTGCTGAAAGAAAAATAAGCTCTCTAAATTGTCAGTGATTTAATATGCATAATTAACTTTAAAAATGTCAGAAGGAGAGACCGTTTATTTCTCTGTGCCATAGCATTTATGTAAGAGAGTAAACCCAAAAGAAGAAAAAATAGTTCATTTTAAAATGACAATAATTTGATTTCTTTCTCTAAGAATTCTTAGAGTGAAGGGAGTGCTTGGGGATGTTTATGGTAGTTCACACATCATGTACCAGCAAAAGCATCTGTATGGCATGTGCTGTGTCGTGGGAATGTTATGAAGTTTATCTTACTTTTAAAAAGCTCTTTGAATGTAGGTGCTACATCACTTTTCTTTTGTTAGCTTAGGGCTTTATGAATTTTTGCACATGTACTATTGTTGTAGCTTGTCTGTTGTTTTTAATTTTGCATGATCATGCACTTTTATTTATTTAAAGATAGCTCTCGCAATGAGCAAATTTCTGCCAACTAGTAAGATTTAGTATTTCCAGTTGTAAAATTGAAGACCCAATATGCACAAGAGCTGGAAATAAGAAAACAACCCTCTGGCAATAGATGGAACCAGATGAGTCAGATTTGAGAAATTACATTTTTCTTTATATTGGACATAATTTTCCATCCCAGATATTTCTCAAGGCCCTTTACAAATCCCAGCTTCTGTCTTTCCTTATATTTATGGTTTCTCTAGAATCCTCAGGTAGTGAAATACCTGCACTCATGAATCATTTGCAGATAGTAGTGGTTCAGACACTCTCTGTCCAAATTGATAATGGGTATCTGATCCAAAGTGATGCCTTCTTAAAAAGGTCTGTATAAGGAGTTTGCTGGAGGAAAAAAAAAATCCTTCTTTTTCCTGTGATCTAATGCACATTATTATGTCCAATACTAGCGGGAGTCCTAAATGCAGAAAATGCAGAGTGGGGAATAAGAGAGGTAATCTGTCTGTGACTCTCCGTATTAGGTCACGAAAGTACCACCCTTTCCGGACAGAATTCTCTCCTCCAGCTGTGCTATGGAAACCGTAAGATAAATGGAGGTTCCCGTTTACTGCTCCTCTTCATGTCTCTTCCCTCTCTCAAGTGTGTGAATATGGATTTATGAAATGGCATTTTGAAAAGTTATACATTGATGTTGGACATAGAAATTTTGCTTCTCAAAGCACCCACTTTGTACTTTTTAAACCGTCCTTTGCATGTAGCTTATCTTCCATTTTAAGAGAGATTGACTTATTTGAATTATTTTCTAAGAATAGAATAGATAGAAGCCTCCAGGCAGTGATGCTGTTGTAATCAGTAACTCTTGATGTATAGTGTTCCCGAGAGTCACCTTGGAAATAGTTAAAAATGTAGATTTCTAGATTATATCCACGAAGATTTGAAGTGAGGCTAGAACGAGCTACTTTTTTTTTAAAAACAAGCCAGATAACACATACTGCTGACTTTTCAACAGAGATTTTCACAGATAAATTAGGTTCTGTGAGTCACATATATAGCCAATGTGTAGGTCACATCAGTTCCTTGTGCTGTCCTACTGTGTGTGGTTCCTACTGTGAATCGGGAGTGAATAGGTAGTGTAATTTCCCCCCAGTGTTCTTGTGTGGGCCACTCTGCTGCGTGTTGTCTGAAGTTTTACCTTGCACATGCACAATGCTCGCGTTCTTTCTGTCTGAAGCATATTCCTATCTCATCCATTTTTTTGAGCCTAGAATCAGTCAGTTATCACCTCTCCAGGGAAGCTTGCGGGACCTGCTGAAAGGTCCCTCTCTTAAGGACTTGCTTCATACTGTAGGCTGGCCTTACAGTCCTTGCCACTGTGCCTGTTTGTGAGAACATTTGATTATAGATTGTAGCTATTGACAGATGTAGTTACAAAGTTAAGGCCTGGACATCATTGTGTTTGTTTAATATTTACATGAACGAATGCTTCGAAGAGAGCCCATCACCTTCGCACTGTTAAGGATACATAGCGTTTTAAGGTTTTACATAAATCATGAACTCAGTGAATGAATGTTTGGGCAAGGAATTCCTGCAATGTCCTCTAAAACTGAGAAAGCCAGCATCCCTAAGGAGGGGTGCTAAGAGGAATGAGTAAGAAGGGTCCCTTGTTGGTTCTCAGCCACCCGGCTAGCTTAGACCCAAAATAATCACACAGAAACTATATTATTTCAAACACTGCTTGGCCCATTAGCTCTAGCTTCTTATTGACTAACTCTTGCATCTAATTGCACCCATCTCCATTAATTTGTGTATCACCATGTTGCTGTGGCTTACCTGATAAAGTTCCAGCATCTATTTCTGATAGCTCCATGGCGTCTCTCCGACTCCACCCTTCTTTTTCCCAGCGTTCAGTCTAGACTTCCTCGCCTACCTAAGTTCTGCCTTGCTATTGGTCCAAAGCCGTTTCTTTATTCATTATAAAAGCAACATATAGACAGGACCTCCCATACCAAATGAGGTTGTCCACTCAAGAAAAAGTCATGGTCTTTGGATCGTAAAAAGTCACCTTTGAAACCCCCTGTGCCACTAGAGCCAAATTTGCTAATTTTAAGTTGGAAAGCAGGCTCATATCAAAAGCTTTAGTAAATTCAATGCTTCTCAAACAATATTGTTGTAGTTATTGGAAATGTTCACTGCTGGTGCTGCTTGTAATCAAAGGAACAGTGTGAAAGAGAAAAAGGAGCATGGAATACGTATTGCGAGATTGTGTGAGGCACCCTGTTCATTCCTCACTTTCCGCTTCCCATTTGTTCCCCAACTGTGTTAGGAGAGTGGGGAGCATGAGCAGAAGCCCCAAGTGATGGTCTTCTCTCACTTACGCCTTAGCTTTTCAACTTTCTGTTTTGTTTAGATTCTCTGCTAAGACCCTCTCAGCCTCCATGCGTACATTTTTATATTATTAAAAAAATTTAAAGCAGCAGAGCTTTATATGAACACTATAGAGAAACAACACAGAAGGACTGCCTTTGGGTTCAGGCTCTGTTTGTTTTTTTGTTTTTTTTTTGTTTTTTTTTTTGTTTTTTTTTTGCTGTCTCCTAGCTGGAACCTCCCATAGCCTTCAGTTTCACTCTCAGATGAGAACCTCTTGAGATAAAAAAACGTCTGGCTTCCATGCACATTCTGTACACAGCTGAGAGAGAGGGAGCTCACACACACAGGTATTTTTATGAAAGTCTTGTGATGAGCTTGGCGAGCTCTGGCTTGGACTGTGTGTTCATCTCTTGAGCAGGTTGCTGTGGAAGAGAGAGTGGAACGCCTAGTCCTAGGCTGGTTTCTCACTTTCCCCGTTCCTCCTCACTCTCTCCCCACACCACAGCCGATAATCTGCTCTTAAGCCAAATAGGCTCACCGAACTGAGAAATATAAACGCACTGGGGAGATCAGTCCATGTTTTAGGAGATTTTAAAGTTAATTAGCAGGAATATAGGCATTATATATGATAAGTATAGGAGGTAGTTAACACTGAAAAATGTTGTTTCTAGCCATTTTTTTTGTAAAATGGTTCTAAAATCTACCATCTATCCATTTATCTATCTATCTATCTATCTATCTATCTATCTATCTATCTATCTATCTACCTACCTACCTATCTACCTACATATCTATCTATCACATTTATTTCTTATTGTGGGTGAGCAGTCATGCCATGGCACCCACCTGGTGGTTAGAGGAGAACTTCATGGAGTTGTTGCTCCCCTTCCACCTTTCTATAAGCTCTGGGGATGGAACTTATAGGCATAACACAATGTTATGGCTAGTTTTAATTTTCAACATTACATTTAGGAGGCAGGTCAATAGACACAGATGTAAAGGCCATGTAGATTAAGGTCAACTTCTAAGAGTGTCTGTGCACAATGGTCTTGGCTAAGTTAGCTAATGTGAAAAGATCCATACTGATTGTAGGTGGAACCATAAGCCTGGTTGTGTGAAATAGAAGGAATAAGCACAGGTGCATTCACTGCACGCTTCTGGCTGTGGGTGGAGTGTGGTTAACTGCTTCAAGCTCCCACCGGCTGAGATTTCCCTGTGAGGATGGACTATGACTCAACTCTTATTGAATATAAGCCCTTCATCCTTTAAATGGCTTTTGTCCAAGTATTTAATCCCAACAGCAGAAAAGAAGTTAAGACATACAGCATGTACCTCATATAGTGAACCTTCTTGTCCCTCCCCCACTGACACTATTGTTAAAATACCTATACTTTCATTTTCAATTAAGACAACACAATTTACCCAAAATGGATTTCTGGTGGATGAAGCTTTGCTTAAGGTGACCTTGGATGTTATGACGATGAGATAAATAAGTTGCAGCACACGAGATTGTCCTGTTGGAGCAGTTCTTACCTTTTCTTTCTTTGCAACAGGGTTTGTGATACTATATGTATGCTGGAGTTCCTATGTCACAAATGGGGTTTATAGTTAAGATTTGTAGAAAGCTGTGCCTCCATTTCTATCCCAGGGATGACCTTTTATCTAATCCACACACCCCTATTTACCAAGAGAAGCAACTGAGTCCAACAATTAGTGAGTATTAATATAAGATGTAGACTTGTATGTCCTGTCTCTAGACCTTTTCTTTAACCTATGCTCAAGACCATAATGATAAGCAAATAATTAATTTCACAGCAGAGAATATGGAATAGCTCCCCATCACAGATTTAAGTACATTTTGATTGTGATCTACCAAATTACAATTCATAATCAGCATCACCTCTTGGAAGGACAAGCATAGGTGTGTCTTAAGTTTGAAAATATCTTAAATTAGAGCAGGCATTTGAGTGACTAAATTGACAGGAAACACCTTGATGTAGTTGTGTAAGTAAAATCATAACGCGCTGCATTGCTTTATAAAGCAATTCTCCTTGATAACATGGGGAATCATCCTTTTTTCCAGTACATTACGATACAATAGGAGCGAATCACCTATGTTTATGGTGAAGTGGTTATCCCATCATTCACTTTACACAGTTGTATTCTGTGTTTGGTGACAACACTTACAATCCACTCTCTAAGCAAACAACTATCCCGTAATTTTGGTTTTTGTTCTTCTTTCTTCTAGCATTAGACAATGTTTATTTTATTAGCATATTATGGTTTTTTTTTAAGTAATTCATCAAATAATTTTCTCTGGAGATTTTGGGACTGAGGTGATTTGATTTCAGCTAATTTAATCATAAGCACGCTGAGCATTGATAACATCGCTGACGTCTTGAAGACATGTCTTTCATAACTAAGTGTGTGGAAAATAAATACTGCATTGAAGAGAGGCAGACCACAACCGTGCTCATATATTCATATATGTGCCGCCTATTCCAGCTCCGTTTACAGGGCATGCCTACACACCTGCGAATCATCAGCATGTTCGCACAAGAACCTTTGCTGAGGAGGCTCCATTCTTTGTGGAGCTATTACCATACAAAGAATTATAAATCATCTAATGAATAGCTACTTGTCCTTCACAATTGTTTATCTATTCAAACTAAACTTTAATTTCGTTTGTAGATTCTTTAGTCTTCTCAGATGTCCAAGCCTTTTTTTTTTTTAAGTTTTACATATCTCTCATGCGTGAAAGATCAAGAACGTGTGTGTTGACTTCCTGGAAGTGAGTCATGGCTTGAAATGATGCAGAATTCTTCCTGTTGTGATGACCAATCCCCGCTATAAGAGCAGAAGAAAAATAAGAGGAGTTATTCTGAAAGCAGATGTCTTTAGTTGTAACAAGCACTTTGAAATAGAACTGTTATGAGAAAGAAACAAGACCCTACTGGGGTGATGCTTGCTTAGCATACGTGAGCTGAACTAGCAAGGTGAAGCTGTCTTCCCTTCCCTCTTTTATATTTCTGAATTCTGGAAATAGCATCCTCCTGGGTACCTTTAAGATCGAAATATATCACAATTTTAAAGAAATTTATGTCATGTTGTAATATAACTGTTGCCGATTATTGAAGCATCTAAGTCCACTAGTAAAAATGTCAGGTGTTTTGATGTTTGCTACTTAAGACCAAACTCATTTTAGGAACTGAGGAAAAGAACATTAAAAGTAGCCAACCTTACCGTTTTTTCTCAGAAAGGTCCCACATGTTCATGTTGTACGCCCCGAGGGCTGTGGAATCCTTAGCTGGTGGGGTCTAGCTGGCAGACAACTCTTAAAGGAAACAGCCCAGCCTTGGGTTCATTCTTCTGTTTCTGCTCTATACTCCGTTGGGTTGAAAACAGTTCCTGCCACATGTTCCAGCCACCCTCCTTTGAGCTGCTCAGCCACACAGTCCCTGACAAGAAGGACGGAGCCCTTAGAAACAAAGAATGAGAATATAAGTATTTTCTTATTTTCTCTTTCTGATAAAATATGCTGAATCTCTCCTCCTCCCAAAAGGTAGAAAGTGATTATTTTGTTTGCAGTTCTAGATGAGAGTCCAACATGGTGGGGAAGTCCAGGTACCAAGTGGTCAAAGCAGTGGGCCGTATCTTGTCTGCAGTGAGGAGATAGCAATGAAACATTGCATGTTGGCACACAGCTCATCCTCTCTCACCTCTTAGACAGCCAGGATCCCATGTCGGGAGTGCTTGTTCTACACACAATTAACATGGGTCTTCCTATAACAGTCAACCTAATCAAAATGATCGTCCACAGGCATGTCCGTAGAATCATCTCTCGGGTGTTCTAGGCTCTGTCAGGGTGACTTTTAACACCACCAAACACCTTTAAGTTGTTTCGGCCAGGTGTGATCACAGTGATGCCAAAGCTAAGCATACAGGTAACATTAAATATTTATTGTGCACCACATACTTTTCTGAAAAACAAAACAAAACAAGCGCAGCCTGCTTCATTTCACTACATATATGTACACTTGTCACCCCCAATGATACAAATGAAGAAACTGAGGCTCCAATCTAATATCCAAAGTCATTCCCATGTACACATGCTTAATGTGTCATGCTATTGGGTATAATCAGTGAGTAGGCAAATCCCACACTGATAACAACATCAGATTGTTTCGAGAATAAGATAGCATACACAAAATAGTCTATCCTGAAACCACTAACTGTTAAATACCTACAAATGACTGTTTTGACAGTTGTCTTTTGGCTGAACATATTCAGTTATAATTGTAAGTTCTTCAGAAAATGATGAGAAACAATCTTTAAACTAAAATCAGGAAAAAAAATGAAGTGAGATGACCCTAAAATATCTAGCAGAAGAATATTTTACAATTTACTGAAATTTTGTACGTATGCTGTGCTGTATTTTCATAGACTTGTTGGTTTCCAGTCTATATTCTATAGCACAGGCAGGAAGTAAAGTGCCTAGAGAATTGGAAAGCATGTTAGCATTATACAGGTCCTTTTAGCTATAATAAATTAGAATTTGGACCTCAGAGCAAAGCTAACACACACACACACACACACACACACACACACACACACACTCACACACACAGAAGTTTGTGGACCTTGGGTTTCTCTAAAGATGTTCCTGAGTGTTTTGACATTACTTTGGAAGGCAGAATTTTAGTTCCATGATACGTTTTGAAGAATTTTCTGAGGAATATTTAGACATAATTTTGTACATTCGGCCTCACCTATTTTTTTAAACATCTGCATCCAGTGCTGGCATGCCTATGGGAAAATAAGTTTGTGCCAGCCTAAAATTCTGATGTCCCTTTTCTAATTAAAATAATTGGTTTCATAGCATTATTTCTTTGATAATTATTTATTTAAATACATAAGTAATCATGTTTCCTAGAAAAGATGCTACCGAACAACCAAGAAAACCCCTCCCAGAGAAATGAAGACAAATAGAAAGGACAGATCAAGTTTTGGTGTCAAAAGGTAATAGGGCACAAGAAAAGCAAACGGTTCAGAGCAAAACAAAGTAGCATTTGTGTTTCAATGCCAGGAAATTAAAAAAGGTAGAAATTTTGTCCAAAATGGCATTTAAGTTTACATGAAGATGCACTGTCTATAGGCATCACTGTGGTGTTCAGTGTCTACTTGGGCACCAACCTCTTAAGCCCATTGCTTTGTAAGGACTTTGCACCTGGGACAAATAAAACAGATCTCCCAATCTGTTGCAGGATCTAATGAAAGAGCTTTACGAAACTAGTTAAGAGAAACAAACTGTTTAGTTTAACCTACTAAAATCACCCACTGTGAATACAGACTAGAGGCATAAATAAATGCTGTATCCAGCATGCTTTGGTCCAGGAAACTTGATTAAGGGGATAAAATGGGAGAGACAATGGACACAGAAAAGCTGGAGTCAGACAGACTGTGCAGTCTGATGGAGTGGTACTAATTACTGCAGCAACTTGGCGCCTTGTGCTCATGTGCTTACTATGAGCAGTGTGGTTGGGAAGAATTAGCACATCTCTGTAAGAGATCTCTGTAACCTAACAGTCTCAGGGAATAAGCACCTGGCAAGAAGAAGCTACAGTTGCTAATTTCTGTGCATAGTGGTTACTCATTCCAAGACATTTAGGCTGCGTATGCTGGTCAGTTATTCTTAATTACTGATTTTGGACCTGAAGAAGGCTTTCCCAAATCCCATGGTTCTCACTGGCCCTTAATATAGCCATGTCATGTCAGTAATACAGTCATTCAGGACCTCATCTACTCTTTATGCCTTCACTCAAGACATCTTCAGCTTCCCACAAACATATGTATCAATGCATGACATAGTAATTTGCTTTGTGCAGCCTTAGTCTGGATGGAAAGGTGGATGCATAATTAGTAGATATTGCAATAAATATGTATTGCTTAAGAAGCACAAACCTTTGCATTGATCTATTGGGACAGATTTATTTCTGACTGGGGAAGATAAGAAGAGATTTTTTTTTTATTAAAATAGATTGTTTTTCCAGTGGACTTCAATGTGCAACTAATTTATAGGAAGATATTTTATTATAGAAATAAACTATTGAAGTTTATTTACCAGCTACTTGAAAACATTTCTGGACAATTGTATATATCAAAGATATTTGTGGGTGGCTAACATCATCATATGTTAAGCCTGGATGATAATGGAGATGTATAAAACATTTCTAAGAATTTGGCATGAGAGCTTGAGTCATTTGAGAAATGATCCTGTGAAAACCATCTTGAACATTTTACATATGTGTTAAACTCTTGATATAGCCAGCAGGATCAGGATTCAAGATGGTAGACTGAACATATGTGTGTCTGAATTCTACCACTCAGAATAAAAACAACAGTAACTTAGAAGCACACACACACACATACACAGACACACATTCTGGACAGCAGAAAAAAAAAAAAGAGGAAAGACATCAATAAGCCCAGAAAATAAGATAAAACAGTAACTGTCACATAGAAATTGGGCAAAGTCAAAGCAACAGAAGGAAAGGAGCCCAAGAGGAGGCACAAGAATCAGAGACCTACTAGTCCTCACACTCAGGAATTCCATAAATACACTAAACTTGGGAATCCCTGATGTAGATGCAGAGGACTGGTGTAGACCCGTGCAGGCCTTGTGCATGCTAGCTCAGTTTTGATGAGTTCATAGGAGCTATGCTCAGTTGATTTAGAGGGCCTTGTCGTCCTGGTGTCCTCCATCTCCTCTGGCTCTAATGTTCTTCTTACCCCTTCTTCCATGGGGTTCCCTGAGCTTTGAGGGATGTAATGAAGATATCTCATTTAGAGCTGAGTATTCCAAAGTCTCTCACTCTCTACAGACTGTCTGGCTGTGAGTTCCTGCTGCAGGAGGAAATTTCTCTGATGGAGGCTGAATGTGGCACTGGATTTTTCAATTGCAATCCCAGCTCTCTGGAGGCAGGGGCAAGTGGATCTCTGCATTCGAGGCTAGTCTAATCTACCAAACGGGTCCTAGCACAGCCAAGACTGTTGCATAAATAAATCCTGCCTCAATACCACAAAAGAAAACAAAACAACAAACAAAAATGATTTCCATGACTTTCACAAGAATTTATTTTAGCATCATTTTTATAAACATGAAAAAAATAAAACAAGACACAACAGGAGAACAGTATTTGGTTTGTCACATATAACTGAATGAAATAGTTTGTATTACTAGGGATGTAATACATTATCAAAATTAGAATAAAAGTTTTATGCTTTATAAATTGGCGCAGTTCAGGACCATCTGAAGAGAGAGGATACTGAAGATACACTTAATAGTTTAGATACTGTTATTTCTATTTTTACAATTTTACAAAGATCTGCAACTCTCAGGCTAACATCCATTTAAAATTATAGCTTGCCTATGCTTAAATTGGCCATTCATCCTGCATATTGCTTTTCTGGTCAGTGCAGTAGCTACTGTCTATGAGTAACTTAATCGATTTTATGAGTAGAAATACAGCAATTAGTGATCTTCAAAAATTAATCCTAGATGTAACTCTATCTCTTGTCTTTGCTCTGACATCCAATAAATTGGTAATTCACTTTTATTTTTCAATTGTAAAAACATGCCTAAAATTATTCATTTCATAAGATTTCTTTTTTGAATTGAAAACAGGAAAGTGTTCATTTCAACACTTTTCACATAATGAAGGGTTAAGCATTGTAAAAATGGAAATAATAAAGTTTTGCAAAAATTAAACAAAGATGTTTTTAAGTCTCCCTATATGAAAACTATGTGAGACTTTATGTTATTCTTCTGTCTCACAGAATTCTTGGCTTCCCCTGGGGAATGTAGAATGCTGGGCGTGGGGCACAAAATGAAAGGCACCGAAACCCCTTGCTGTCTGGCACATTCCCTTGGCATGGGAAGGTATCCCTTTCTCTAGGATGCCCTTCCCCCATCAGCAATGCTGAGATCCCCAGCATGCAATGACCCAGCCAGGACGGATCCTAAGGTTATCCCTTCTTAGACATCAAGAATTACAGTCCCACAGCTTTGAAGTAAATCCTCCGAGAGAGTAATTTCTTCTCTGCTCTATTGCATCTGGCAATTACTGTACCTTCCTGCCTTCCCGCTGGTGATGGCGGCTACAACATTGGTTAAAAAAAAAAAAATCCTCTACAAATACTGGACTTCAAGGAGTCACAACACTGAGAACCAAAATGGAAATTTGGTTCCTTTGTTATGTACAGGATGCAACCAACAACTTGACACATCAGCCAATTCTTTGTAGGTGTTGTTGTGAGCATATATCTTTGACATTGATTTGGAGTGATGGTTTGCAGGCCCCCTTTAAATAAAAATAGGTAAAAACAACAGCATTGTAACAATTTTGAACCAGACCTAACAAGTTACTGTGAGTGTTGTTAAACACGTTGAGATAGTCATAGTATCTAGGGATATGTTAAACATAAACCTTTTTGAGATCCCAAATACACAAGCACACACTTAATACTTCATAATTGAGGGGGTGACAGAGAGATGTAATGCAAATACCAAGGTGTATATTTAAATAGATTAAATGCTCTGCAAAATGTGCCCTTTCATTCATCCATTAAGGCCTTCATAATTATTAGTAATTATGACCATAAATTGTGCAATTAGTCAATGACTTTGGTTCTCAGGGAAATCCTCACTATCTGTAATTCTTACTTAGGTATTACTTGATTCAGAGAAAGAAAAAAAAAAAAACTACCCAACTTTATCCCTGGCCTGTTTACCCTGCTTTAGTTTGCTTGTTCTGGATTTAGTGCCCAGAGTATGGCACACACATTCAAACTGACCCTCGTGCATGTACAGGTGTACTATTCAACTTTAACATCAAGAAATGTTCTGCCCATAATTTGAGCACGGTTCCATGTCTTTGCTTGGAGGGTGAAGTCAGAAAAAGAGTCTGCAAAGCCTTTGGTGCGGAACAGGATTTTTCTCTCCACATCAGTTTTAGATGATATCTGTGATCAAAGAGACATATGCTGTTCGTCTGCTGCCTCTGTACTTCAGAACCGGCTGTGACCTAGAGGGTGTACGAGTGCCCTTCTGTGGTTGCCTAGAAACTTTGGCTGTGCAAGTGTCAAGTCTCTTTCAGGGCTCTAAGGGGAAGAAGCCTCCCTAGGAGCTGTAGACTTCATGGAGGGGGAGAGAGAGGTCCTTGCCTCTTTAAAACAAGTGTCTCCCCAGGAGATAATGGTTGAGCTGTGACATAAAAGATGTATTTTTGTTCTTTTTGTCTTGTAGATGGCATAAGGGTAGGGGTATTTCCTTATCAAAATACTGTGACATTTCTTCTTCCACGGGAAAATTTCAAGTCACAGCTGACACCAAATTCACCCAGTTGTGAGAATCCACCTGGTCACTAAAACCTGTTTGTGACTTCTATTCTTTTGTGGGCTCACTCAAGCTAAAGCAGACACTAAAATTCGCTGTTAATTTCACGCAGATCGTCTTTGGCTCTAATTGCATCAGTCTCGCTGGTGATGCTACCGGCATGGGCTCTTCTAACATCTGCTTGATTGGGTCCACATGCTAGGAAGACAACAAGCCTTCCCCAGTGTGGATGTAGTTTGAAAAGTATTTAATTATATGATAAAGTAGAGGGTGCTATTTTGTGTCAGTCACCTGATGGCTGTTTCTAGAATGTTGATAATTTTCGAAAATCATATACTTTCATTTGTTTAGTTGAAAGGAACAACGCTGTTCTTTTCTCTCCATCACATACTTTTCTTTTTGGATTCTAGGGTGTGTTGTTGTTCTTCTATCAGAGGAGTATGAATAAGGATTGCATAACTCAGTTTTCGCATACTGAGTGCAGGGCAGTTTAGGTGATGTGATTTCCATGTTCCTCTGGAGATGGCATTGATTTTTTGATTTTAATGAAAATGGGCACAGTGTGTAAATTTTGCAATCTCTCCATTGCTGTAGACATGGCACAAAAGCCCCTTATGTTCCAGTATCTAAAAGAAGAAGCTAATATGGCAAACTGTATAGATAAGAAGTGCGTCCAACAGCTTGAGCAACCATCGCACGCCTGCAGAATTCTGAACATAATCAAGACCTGCATTTTCAATTTATAATATTATTTTCACAGATGACATTTTTCTCAGATGTGCTTGTAGGGTGATCAATAAATACTTGTCAGACTGGTGGTTCTCCACGAGGTCCACTGTCATGCCTGAAGCTGTGTTCTTTAGAAATCTCAGTTCTGTCTTCATAAGTTAACAGCTTAACAAAGTCAGCATGGTGACGCTATTATTTTCAAAGTTAGATTTTCTCATAGCAGCTAAACGGATTTTATTTTACCTATTCATACAGCAATACATCCTTTAAAAACAAAAAACCTTGATAGCCTCCTTACCCAGGTCTACCAGGTTCTGTTCCTCAAAATGTTCAAAGTTGCTCTCTGTATTTAGCTCATCCAGAACCCATTTCTAACACCAACTCAAAGTTTTTGCATGTGTTAAGGCCCTGAAATATAAGGGAAAAATGAGAATGCAAGAAGGGATTTTGGAATAATTCATACTGCCATATTTTATTTTTTTTTACATCAGAGAAATCCAGGAAAAGTGTTAGGAACAGAAAAATATTCAAATCTGAGGGAAATGGAAAATATAACTGTAAAACACAGTTGGTTTTCACATGTATTTTGAAAAGTATGGATCTGCTCTCTGTCTAAAGCCAGGGATGCTTGGCCAGCTTGTTCTGTTTTTCTCTTTCTTGCTTGTGTGCGAGGGTTTTAAACTGGCTCTTTTAAAAACAGAGAGGATAGCGCTCAACAATGAGGACATTAATGTTATAGGGTTGAAGTCCATATGGCCACACTTAACATTTCCTCCTTAAGATCTTGTCTTCAAGCAGAGTTACAATGAGGATTGGGGATTCAACATAGGAATGGGCTTATATAAGGAGATGATCAGGGGTATTAGGGTGTGTATAGATGTGTGGCAATTCAGTTCACCATAACCAGTAACCATGTATCAAGGCTCGAGTAATTGCTAGCTACTGTACTATCTACTGAAGTTTTGTGATAAGTCATGTGTAAATCTAAATAGCAAGAAAGTCTCATATGCTAACATATAATGAATTCTGACTAGTTTTTATATAGTTTTCTTTAATTGTCCTCTATTGGTACATATATTGAGTCAAATATTGTTATTTGGCTAAAACTGCTAGGAATGGTGTTAATTAAACTGAGTCATCCTTCATATTGCATAATCTCTCTAATATTCTCTCTCTTTCTCCCTCTCTCCCTCCTGCTCTCTCTCTTACTTCCCTTTCTACTTTTCTTTCTCCTTCATTCCTTTATCGCTTGGGTCTTGGATAAAGAGTCTCACATAAATCAGACTACATGCTAGCTCACTATAATGGTAAAGCTGACTTTGGGCTCCTGTTCCCTCTGTCTCTGTCTCTCTGCCTCCCTCTCTCTGTCTCACTGTCTCTGTCTCTCTCTCTCTCAGTTGTTCAGATTACAGATATGTGCCACTCTGTCCAACATCACTTTTGCATCAGTGTCATGGGCCTTTGGTGCCAACTACCACAAACAAGGCACCTTAAAATACAGAGATGCATTCCTCCAACCTAGAAACCAAATGAAGATGATTGGTAAGACCAGGCTCCCTCTGACCTGAACCTTAGATAGAAGCCTTCTTTGCACCTTCCTAGATTACAGCGCCATCCTTGGAATCCCTGGAGTTCTAGAACCTGTAGCTCCATCGTGCCAGTCTCTGGCTTTGGCAGCATGGGCCCTCTCCAGGTGTCTCAAGTGGATGTCTTGTAAGGAGCACTGATCTCAGTAGAATTAGGACCCACCCAGGCTGACCATGACCTCATCTTAGAGCAGGCAGTTACAGCCGCAATGACTTATTTCTAAATAACGATGACATCATGTTTGTGGGAGGATCTTAGGCTTCCAGGAGGACAAAATTCAACTGATATTACTTCTGGAAAGCATTCCAGAAAGAACAGTTTTTGAGAAGAATGCACTCTCGTATTTGGCAAGAAATCACACAAGATATAACTACTAATTTTCTAAAAGTTTGCTAATTGTCTATAAGAAAATACTTAAAATATTAACAATTTTATTAAAAAAAAAAGGTAGGAGTCTAAAGAGCTCCCCAAATGCTGGAGATCATAGCAACGGTTCAAATTAATTTCTCCTGATGGTTTCAAAATAAAATTTATAATATAAAAATATAATTAGGTAATAATCAAGAAGGCATTGTTTGTTATTTTAATATGATTCCATGTTTTTTTTTTTGGAAAATTTTCTTTGAATATTATTAGAAGGTCTGGGCTGAATCATTTTAATAAATCAGTTATTTTTTTAACTATGGAATTTTGCAGGTGAACAAAGTGACAAGTTCAAGTGCTGTTAATTTTTGAATTTTGCTGCCCTAGAGTCACAAGACATGATTCTTAGTTCCTGTAAATGAAATCACTCTTACCTGTTTTAAAATGATAATAGAAATGTTAATATTTTGCCCTCTCAGCGAGTTTCCCCTGGTGTTAATGAACAAATGCTTATCTGCATACAAAATTCGTTTCCTTCAACTTTCCAAGGACTGAAAGAAATCCAACAGCGCCACCAATTCCTGTTGATTAATGCATGGTGCCTGCGCCTTCAGCCACTGAATGACGTCACTGGGTAAATGGGGCTTAATTAATGGACATAACTTACAGTGGCTTGTTTTCTGAAGGTATGGAAGAAATTGGAAAACTAGAGAGGTCACTAATTGGACTGATTCATTGTGACAGAAAAATGGAGAAGTTGGTTACAATACAAATACTGCAAGAGTATTTGTTCATGCGGGGGGGGCATATTCATTGGAACTACACTGGTTGCTTTTTATCATAAATTCTTGTAATGTTTCAGGGCACTGAAGAGTGACTACAGTTAACAGATCTGACTCATTTGTAGGAGAAATAGGTGAGCTTTGACAATGTTTCTTCTCATGGATAAACAGAGTCATGGAAAAACTCTATCTGGGAGTCCAAATTCTTGGACCAGACCATAGACATATTTTATTGTGAATCTAATACTTGTCTAATAATTTGCCTATGATTGACAGCACATAAAAAGCTGTAGGGTAACCATGCCGACTGTGCCCTAGTACTGATCCCTAGGCCTTCTCTTCTCCTTTTCTTGCTTTCCTGATCTTTCATTTGCCTTCCCAGTTTGTAGGTACCTTCTTTAGAAAGGGACATTTTCCTCGAAAGAATTGCATCAGGAGAACATTTGGCAAAATACATACCCTGTTTTCTGTCCTTGGCATATAAATTGCTCAGTGGAAATACTTATGATAGAAATAAAGAGGAAACTATGGGAGAAAAAGAAGATTGTTCAAAGAGTGTTCAAGAATTTTGTTACTGGCTTAAGAGCAATGGGAAGAGAAATTCTTTTTGAACAAGGTTGCGGGAGGAGTAGACAATATTTACAATTTACAAATGGCTTTGGCTGCTGTGGAGAAAAGATTGTAGGGATTCAAGGAGAGTGCCTTCATCGAAAAGTCCAAAGAAAGCTCTGTCTATAGGAACAGCAGATTTTGAGAGAGGAGTAACATTTCAGTCATAAAATGGCCTTCTCTTATTACAGAGTGTATCTCTTAAGATATGGCATTTGGCTCTTAGGCTACTTACCATAATGTTCAAATAGAAGGCCCTGAATCAAACATAGGAAAATATCATTGGAAAATAAATAGACTGGAAATTCCAAGTGGCTTTGTTATTGGCCTCCTTCCTATTAAATAAATTATTTTTGTTAGGATCCAGATTTCCATAGATCCTCATAATTCATAAAACAAGGACAGTGTCTCCCCAAGTTCTTTTGTGTTTCTGTGGTAGTTTATATACGGAATCACAGTTGTAACACGTCCACACTCCTTTTTCACGCTACTTTAGGGTAGTCCTATTTGGTGCCTATCTCTTGTGAGCCAATGACTCAAAATTCACTTAATCCTGGATGTGAATTATGACACCAGCAGAACCCAGGCATCAGAGGATAAGACTGATGATAAGTCCATGCTTGAAAGCCTACGTCCATATTACGCATAACAAAATTGCTTTGGAAACATACTAACCTCTGTGTGACTCTCCATCTCGGTTTGTCTGGATAAATGTCTTTCTCTTTGACTTTTCTGGGCCCGTTTTATCATTTTAAAGAAACTGCGAAGTCAGTCTCAGGCTGAGGACATCAGGGAAGTCCTCTGAGAATTAAAGCGTCTCTCTCCACCTGATGACTACAGCCTCCAAGCTGGCTTCAGAAGCTCGGCTGCAGGGAAGGCTCAGTGGAGTCTGCTGTCTAGCTATTGAAATGTTGGAGAGCTGTACTCACAGATTTCCCATCCACACACGGCCACTTGGTGCCATTATTTCTAACTCTTCATTTCCAATGGCTTCCAGACTTAAGAGTTTCATCTTGCTGAATAAGTGTATACTAACGACTTTTGTGCTCCGAGACTCTGCACGGGGTTGTTTGAATATTTTAATTGGCCGTGGAAAGTTGTCTGAGGAAACAATAGGTCTTGTAGAGATCTCTGAGTGTCAAAGAATTCAAGAATATTTCAAAGTCTTAATGATCTCTGGTTTGATTGAAAACAATGATACAGCTTGAAATCATAAAAATAGTTTAAGAATAATGTATTTGTAGATTTTGGTTAGCTTCCATCTTTATGTATCTAAGTTTAAAGGACAGAATGCCATGACCTGTGTAAATTTCTAGGTTCAGCCTGACTTCGGGGTCACATTGAGAATATTACCACGTTAGCTGTACTATTTCAAAATGAATATAGTTATTTTAATTTTTATGTTAATTTTATCCATAGCCCTAGTTTCCTTTGGTCTCAGGGTAAAATGGCTGGGAGGACGTTGCTGATTATTTGAAAAGAGGTCATTTATAAGCAAGTCTCAGTGTTTGCCAAGTTTCTGTTCTCCCCCATACCGTCTTTCAATTTTTCACAGTTTACTGTGGAATTTTATCTTTTTTTTTTTTTTTTTTAATGCTGTACTCCTCAAGTTGAAGGTCAGGGGCCCTTTCATAGTGTTCATAAAGAAAACAGATTTCTGTTAGGAACTAATCTTATTTGCACCAAGATAAGGGGTCTCTGTCCATGTTGCAAACAATGAAAATTCCTCAAGATGGTTCAGGAAGACACATTTATGAACACTAGACATATTGTTGGCTTTAAGTGCCATGTGCAGTTGTGAACACTGAACAAGAAAGCCAGAAGATCACATACCATAAGCATGATTAGTTCTAGGGAGACTCGAATTAAAACATGGGGGTGGCCAGAGAAGCCTTGGTATCAGAACAGGACAGTATGACCGTGGCTCCCTTTGGAAACTGTGGGAGAGTATTGGGATGAGTCCAACAGTATAGGTATCTCCCAACGGTCAGATGAAAAGTCTGACCAAGTGAAAGAAAGCATCCTGTTTGTGTTCAGTGTGTCCAGAGTAAGTATTCCTCTAGCTACTTTGTGATTGTTGTATTTCCTAGATTTAATAGTACAGCCTATTCATAAATCCCTAAAGTCGCCTTGCTGGCAGTGATCTCTAGAGTTTATTTCATTCTATTCCTTTTGCTACATTGGATCACACTGTCATGACCCAGCAACTGTACTACATCCCTGCAACTTTAAATATGAAAACCTACCACAATCTCAATTTCAAGACTGTAAAATATCATAGTTCAACTCTTACTGTGGTTGACACAGTGATATCCATGATAATTTAGTTATTTTTGTTACTTTGGTTTTAATCTTTATTTCTTTTCCAGTGAGGGGCTGGTTACCAATTATTCCATTGCTTAGGTCTAACACACTAATTAGTCTATTGCAATAAGTATTCATTTTTGGTAACTTCAATTCCCAAAGGAGGCATGGCTTGCCTATTACTTTATATAAAATGAAAGCTAAGATAATGGCATTGCATTCTGGCAATGTCTGTTTCCTGAGATTTTATGTTGAAAGAACATTTGTGGTCATGAACAATTCACCCCTTCCTCATGTAAACAGTGCAGCAAACAAATACGTTGAGCTCTGAGTGGGTCTGAGAGCGATGGCAAATGCATAACCCTTAAAAAGGTAAGTCATGGCTTTCTTACAAGTATATCACTTTCCTCAAAGCTTTCTTTCTTCAAATGTAGTTGGGTGTGATGATGTCCACAAGATATGCATATCTTGAAGAACTAAATTCCCCAATTGCCCAGCAAACCCTTCATAGATTATTAAAATTTAGCTTAATTTCTTCCTGTTTCTTTTGTTTCAATAGAAAAAGATCACATACTTTTGCACACCAATGGTGCTAGAAGTCAAGTTTTGAACACTGTTGAATTACTGTCCCCATCTATTTTAAAGTACCTTAAGTCATTATAAGTTTTAGCAGCTCAATCTGGTTTTATCATCTGTTTTTAAAAACTTAGGCTCATTTTTTTTTTAATTAAAGTAACAGAATGATTCATATTTTCCTCTGGCTTTTGTACTTTTTGTTTCATAATTCTATTCTAGGACTATTTTCCTAGCTACTGTGGTTTGGATATAGAGTGTGTTTTTCCCAAAGGTGAAGGCATTGGAAATTTGATCATCTGTTAAGAGAAAGTGAGAAAGGTAAGGGTGTATCTGGGCTCTCGTGAGCCTGTACAACACCCTGTGTTTGATTTAAATGACCATGGCTTGAGTGAACAAAAATGAAAACATATACTGTTAAACATCTTGAACTAAGAAGTTTTAGTCTAACCAGGACCTGCTTCTTGGTAGTAGTTAGATGCCTCTGTTCACTGGAATTCCCTAAGAAATAAACACTGTTGATTTTGAAGCTTAAAGGAAAAGAAAATCAAAGCTTTCATATAACATAGTTCACAATAAAAATAATGGTGTTTACTCTAAGAAAGGGATTACTAATAGAAACTATATAGCAGTCACTGGTGCACAGCATTCAAAGAAATCTTTACACAATTTAAAAAATCATATAGTAAAATTTTTTATGAGAAAGAGAAAGTAAAGTAAACAAATGACATCAATTATCAAGAAACAATTAGGGGTAGCACCATTAAGAAATTAGACCTAATAAGTGGTGGAAAAAATAAGCAGTATTTAAAAAAAAATATTTCCCCAGTCTCAATTATTTTGTTGTCATAAAAAGCCTGATTAAAACACTGCAAAGCACGATAGTTTAAGATTCATGAATTGCTCAATTTGTTTGATTTTACTGTCAACATCTGTGGTTCACAAAATGTCCACATCCTGTACTGTAGTGGTAGATGAGTGATGTTTGCTCGAACTCCATAAGTGGTACATATGTGGTTACATACTTGAATTGGTTTTATGAAAGTGTTTAATTCAATCCACAAAAAAGAATATGGATTTGAAGCAACTTGCTGTGTATAGACACACCGCAGAATGAACAGTGACGGAGGCTTTCTTCTTCCTGGAAGCAAGCATCAATTCCAACCATCTACGAAAATTTGGTTTGACTAAACATCGCTCCAAAAATCTCTCTAGATCATCCGCTCTTCTTGGAGTGCACAGTGCTTCAGTGCACAGTGAAGTCATAGCTCCCTTGCAGTGATTGCTCTCCGTGGATAAGAGGAAGGCCTTGCCTGAGACGTATTTATTGTCTACAGGACAGTTTTTATGTGTAGTCATGCCTATGATAGATTGTAAACGAACCCATAAAAATGACCTCCAACAATTTACATGCACCTTTCTAAGGCTGGAGGAAAGAGCCCTGGATTTATTATGTACCTCTTTTTTATGGCAAAGTTATAATTATGTTGGTGTTAGAGGTATTCACGGGACCCTAACCAGAAAGTTGACCAATATCGGTACAGTCAGATCATGGGATGGTTGTATCATTTTACAAGTGTTAAATCTTCACTGTACCTCAGAGAGAATTTATAGCTCCGTTTTCTGCATTTCTTGGCTGGCCATTTATTTATTATGCTACTCTGTATTTCCTCAAACAGCCTGAGGAGTTTTGCCTTGAAGCCATTTGAAAAGAGAAGCAATCTACAGCACATATTTATGAGTGATTTGGAAATAATTATTTGCTATATTAACTTTTCCTTAACATTTTTAAAAAGTTTTAAGTCACACTTTTAAATCTGCCTGCTTGTCAGATTCTTTCTCTCTCCCTTGTCTTCTCAAATTGCTCATCTTCTGTCTCTTTTTCTAGTTACTTTGTCTCTAACTTTTACTTCCATTTCAAGGTGAAAGATTACTTTTTTGCATTGTAGGGTACATTCATATGAAAACAGGTAACTGTGGATACAGTTATAACTGTCTCTGTGCAGGTTGTTAAGGATATTGTGAAATAGTGTGTTCCCACCAGCCCTTAGTCTTCTCATCTGCTGAATAAAAATAACTTGACATGGTCTGATTATTTTAACACCTAGATGATAGAGTCAGTGGCTCATAATAGCTACCACAAAGTGTTAGCTGCAGAGTATGGCACATTAGTGACTACTATGTAATCAGCTCATTACATTTTAGATTAGTCGTCCAGAACTAAATGAAACGCACTTTCTCTAAAACTGTGAGATTTACATTTTTTCTGTTTTTAATTTTCATGCATATATCTCTCTTCTGCATGTGTGTGGGTAGACCTTTGTGTAGGCACATATGTATTCATACCCATACATATGGACACCTGAAGTTTGAAAATAACTTCTATCTTTCCTCTACCTTATTTATTGAGGCAGGAGTTCTAAACTCAAAGTTCTAAAATATGCTAGTTTTGCTACACATTTGCTCTGGGGATCCTATCTCCTCTTTTCCAAGCTGGAGTTCCAGAGGGACGCCATGTCCACCCAGATTTTAGGTGGGTTCTGAAGTCCAAACCACTGGGTAAGCAGTTTTCCTCATCAATTGCTTCATCCATAATGGTTTTGCCCTAAAGCCTATAGCAAAGGAACCGTCAACCATGAACTGAGACCTCTAAGATCATGAGCCAAAATCAATCTCTCTTCTTTTTGCTGACTCTCTTAAGCATTTTTGTCAAGCTGAGAGGAAGTCTGGCTACTTAAGGAACACACAAGCTGTGGCTGGAGAGATGGCTCAAAGGTTAAGAGCACTGACTGCTCTTTCAGAGGTCCTGGGTTCAATTTCCAGCAACCACATTGTGGCTCACAACCATCTGTAATGAGATCTGGTGCCCTCTTCTGGCATGCGGGCATACATGGAGAGGCTGAACACTGTGTACATAATAAATAAATAAATCTTTAAAAAAATTTTTAAAAAAACACACAAGCTAATGCCTTTTTAAACCATGGTTACAACACACTGAGAACTCTTTTCAGAGAGTTAGCTTCTCTTTGCTTCTGTAGAATTATTTCTCCAATTGATAGAAACAAGAAACTAAAATGTAAGGTATTTAACTTTCTTACTGTGACATCATTGCTACTTAGTAGAAGTGAACCTTGAATCCATGTCCATCCAGTGAATATGTTTTCTTTCATTTCTATATCTTTAATTGTAAGTGGGCTATCATGAAAATCCTAGATCAAAGAGGAATCTTTGAACTGGAAGAAACATCTCTTTTTGAACAATTTTAGATGAGCATACCCATATAAATATATTTACATCTTGCTTAAAGGCAGTGCTTTCTGAAGAAACTGAAAATAAGCAATTAAATTTAAGTCACTTCTAGGTGCATACCAAGACCCTACTCACACCACGCAATTAAGTGGAGATTTTAGCATCTTTCTCTAGGGAGCAATATCTGCACTGGAGTACATTTCCATTTAAAACAGTATAGCAGATTAAATCGAATCAGAGGTGTAGTTCTTGTATTTTACAATATTGTAATATCTACGATGGGATCTAGCCTATTTTATGACAAGTACATTCAGATGAGAAAATGGATAGCAAACGGCATTTCAGATCACCTCTCATTTTTATAAACAGCTATTTTTAAGCATAGACAATTATTTTTCCAAAATATAAACTAAGCTTAAGACTAATAATGATGAGTGTCAATTGATGTCTATGTATATTGAAAATTAGCAAAATGTGAAAAATCAAGATAAATTGTTCTTTTTATATTCATAAGAAATTAATACACACTCCAAAGGAGGACTCCCTTACTATTTAGTATTCATGTAGCAAGTTATCCTTCTTTACAAAGTGATTATTGTCTGTCAGCTGCCCTAATTAATTTGTATTTGTTGGTCGTGAGCAAAATACTAGAGTTGAAATTCTACAAATAAAAATTATAAGAAATCTGTTCATTTAAAAGTCTTTAATTAGTGACTTACACACTTGGGGAGCCAAGGTAATTTCTTTCCTCACATTTCCATAACACTTGACGAGATAGACTTTATATTTTCATTGGTTATTGATTATATTATCTACAGTGTGATGGCTAAATTCTCGCTATGTTTTATAATTATATAAATAATAGTAATAAATTACAAAACTGACTATGTTTTGTAATTGTAAATTGCCACCATATGAGATATTTCAGGCTTATTAATTAATACACTTTTTAATTTTTGAGAAAAGGCCTTATGTACTTATTTAGTTTCCAACTTTTGGTGTAACTGAGAATAACTTCAGACTTTTGTTCCTTCAGCCTCCAAATCCACAGCCATGCATTACCACCCTTGCTTTTATGAGGTGTAGATTTTATATGGGGCTTGGTAGGTAATCCACAGGCCTCCCACACTCTGGGCAAGCACTCTACCTATGGAATTGCATGCCCAGACCAGACGACTTCATATTCTCAACTAAAATATTAATTAAAATAATTGTCAATTCACATACACTTGTAAATACAACCCAGAAAGAGTCCTCATATATTTTGATCAAATTCCTTCATCACTGTCACTGTGTAAAACTATATAATAATATTTCCAACTAGGGTATTGACATCAAAATGACCCACTCATTTCATTCTGATTTTTTCTATTTAAATAATGTGTGTGTTTGTGTGTGTGTGTGTGTGTGTGTGTGTGTGTGTGTGTTGTGTGTATACAACTTTTTAGAGCTGGCAAGATACCTAGGAAGCTAGATGTTTTGTTCAGTTATTTTAGTGTCTAATATATATACTTGCTATATATCCATTGAAATGAGTAAATCTACAAAGGGCAATTTCATTCGAATCAAGCCTCAAACTACATACTACGTGTAGTTAAAGAGCCTGCTCTTGATCTTCTGATCCTCCTGGCTTCACTTCCTGAGTGCTGGGGCTTCAGGCATGTGACATCATGACTGGATCAACAAAATGTCCTAAGGTACTACTCTAGAAGTTAAGGGACAACTCTCGAAACTGAAATTTTCTGAAGAACTCACCTCCATTTCCTTCTAGAGAAGAGAAATAAAATGTCTGGATCTTCCCATGATCTAAAATTGTCACATAGAATCATGACTTCATGAAACACGACAACAGTTCATTACCATTTTTTTTAAATGTCATCCCTGTATTCTGACATTCGGGAGAAATGAAATCTCTAGAAGACCACCAAGATGCTTTAGATGATCATGTTTCAAGCATGTTTCAAGTTTTGAATAGCCTTCTTAGTTTATTACATCTGTTTTCACATTGTGCTATGCATAATTTTAAATCACATTTTTAGTTGCTTATTAAGTGTTCAGGTTGCTTGTGAACTAGCCTATGGCATGTGTGTGGAGGTCAGAGGACACACTGCAGAAGTAAGTTCTCTCCAGTGTGGGCACCAGGGATGGAACTAGGTCATCAGACTCATTGCCAGTGTCTCATCAGTACCTTATGCTTTATAACTAAATTCTCTCCACATATTTAGCCAAATGTCATCATCCTCTCTCCAGCCTGTTTCCCTTTGTTTTTCTCTCCCTTCTCTTCTTTTCTTCTTTCCCATCTTCCTCTGCATGTATAAATTTAAAAATTGAATCCATATTTTTGTCCAGATTGAGTATTCGTCCTTAGAAGAACAATGGTTGTACATTAGTTCTTTCTTCATGGTGTATATAACTGGAACCAGATAACAAGTCTTCAACCTTGATAGCTGTCCAAAGCATACAGCCCTGCATGCACATACATGCTGCAACATGGATGTTCTCCAGTGGAATCTTGTGTAATGGAGCATGTGGAATGTGAAAAATCTTAAGGCAATGGCTATTGAAAAGTGTTTTGTAGGACTTTGCTTTTCAATCTCCTTTTTCTGGGTCTATTTCCACTACTCTTTTTTATAAATCAAGTTATAAAACCTAGATTCTTGAGGTTCCCCTAAATAGAAAAAAAAAACAACTGATTAAAATAAGTTGTTCTAAACTAAATTTCCTAAAAAGTGGAGCCAGGAAAATCACAGGGATTGAGCTATTTGGGACATGGTGAGTGGTTGATTGAGTGCTAGACAAAACTTTACCAATTTCAATCGAAACAGTAGATCACATTTATGGCAAACAATACTCTAAGGGAGGTCAAGTGGGGATTGCTGTGATTTGTAATTGGAGTCTTCTTTCAACCTGCTCTAATGATGTTGGTCTCTTCTTCCCTTGTAATTGCATTGTGTGTATGCAAATTAATTTTTCTTAAGTGCTTTAGAATTTATTCTATTAAGTAGTCTCATTTCCAATATGGTATTATAAGATTATTTTGCTTCTAGCTCCTGTTTCAATCTTCAGCTCTGATTTTACCAGTTTTATTATATTTCATGTAACAGAGTTAAAACTATATATAGGTTATGTTATATAATTATAATTTTGTATATATAAGCTAAACCCAGGTTCTGAAGCAAAGGGGGTATAAGGCTCCACATGGTAACTGTAGCTTCATAACAGGCACAAATATGGGTTAGAGCATTGTTTCAATTTTCATCATTTGAGAAAATTTGCTTAGGGAAAATGATCTCTCAAACACATCATTGTATGTTCTAATGCAGAAGTGATAATTGTTGTATATTTGTTTATTAAGTGTATCAATAAGTGAGTTGAGTCAGACCTGAATGCCACATGAGTGTTATATGAAGCTGAGCTAGGGAAACACAGTCTTTCTTGAACTGTTATGGGTTAGCAAAAGTGAGAATAAATACAATCATTCTCAACCTTGTTCTGCTCACTTATATATAAACTGCATTGTACTTTAGAAAGATGCTGATCTTCCTGCACTGATGTATTGCTCAGGTTAGCTTAGATTTTTGAGCTGAACAAAGATATCAATACGATGTTAACAATATGTCTCCTCTACAGAATTCTGGCTAAGGAATAAACTTTAATCTTGATATATACTGGGGTAAAGGATCATACAGTCATTGTTTTTTTTTAAAGAAATGGTACAAATATTTATTTTATATTTCGATTACTGAACATTCCAAGATTAAGTAGTTAGTATTTCTTTGGCTTTACAGTGTAATTATCCTTTACATTGTTAATAAATGCCATTCAGCAAATCAACAGTTATAACTTTACTTCCATCCTCATTGTCATGACTTAGGTAAATAGATGACTGCTCCTATATTTGAATCTTGATCAATTCTTCTACCTCATATCATATTTAGTTGTGTTAATTTGAATCAGAGTTCTATTGATATAGAAAAGGGTGATACATGCATTACCTTAGATAAATAAGTTAGAAAAGGTCAATGTCCTTTACCTTAAATAACGGAAAAGTAAGATCATTAGTGTCAACAAGTGAGAAATATTTATTGTGATAGCAAGATTCCTTTGCTGTCATCTAAGTGGTTTGCCATAGATCCTAGTTTATTTCACACACAGTCTCCCTGAGTCTACCACGACAGTGAGACCTTAGTGATCAAGGGCTCAAATGTAACATCTTATCTATTACGTGTACTTACCTAAGGCTTTAAGTTATATTTTTATTTTATTGTTGAGAACACTTGGGAAGAAATGATGAAATAATAGCCAGCTAGGCTGAGTATTTCCTATTGTTTTAAATAGTAATGTGCACCTTTAATCTAACCTTTTACTAATGTGTACACATATTCCTCTTTTTCTCCCCTCTGGAACTCTAGAATGTCAGGATAAGGTCAGTGGAGCAGTTAATCCTGATTATCTAGAAACAGAGTTGGTGATCCATCTTTGATGTTGACCTTCACAGTTACCTACCTTTGCTTGGCTCATCTATGAGGCAAGGAAGAAATATCAGCAGAGGGTTACTGTGAACTGAATCTCTGCGTTACCTATGTGGTAGAATCAGCCCCAGGACCTATTCCTGCTTCCTTTTGATTTCAGGATTATTTGTTATGTTCCTTTATCCCTGTGGAGTAAAAATGGTTTGGGTACTAGTTTGCCCAGTTACTGTTATCAATCGTAAAGATTAGATGAGAAGAAATGACATCCATATGCTTCTTTTTATTTCATGTAATGACTTGAAAGGAGTCAAGATAAAATTTGTAAGCTCTGCTGAGTATCTTCCGTATGTCCAGTAGCACAGCAAATTCTTTGCTTATATGTTCTTATGCTGACTGTTCAGAAACAAGTGGTAAACTAGATGCCTGTCCATGGTGAATGTGTGAGTCACTTCTCTGTCGTTCAGAGAATACACCAAAAGCTACTTAAGGGTGAAAGAGCTTCCTCAGGCTTATGGCTCTAGAGGCTGGGGTCCACAGTGTCTGAGAAGACACAGCAGGGCAGGAGCATCACAAGCTGACTGATCACATATTATCTACTCACAGGGAGCAGAGAAAGAGTAAAACGTGGGGTAAGGCTGTGAATCCTAAAAACCTGCGTCTAGTGAAATGGTGTACTTCTTCCCACAGAGACACACCTCCAAAAGGTTCCATAATCTCCAACTGGAAACCAAATGTTCAAATGCATCAGCCTATTGGGTGATTTCTCATTTAAAGGAAACTGCATGTTTTGTGGCACCTCATAATGTAAAATGAGGTTGGTTCAACCTTAAAAGGCTCATTGTCTGTAACAGTCTCAAGGCTATTCCAAAGTCAAGATCTCTTCTGAGGCTTAAGGCAGTTTTGTAGCTGTGGCCTCTGTGAAACATAAAAATAAACCAAAATGTCACACACTTCCAGTATACAAATAACCCATCCCAAAGGGGACAGTGAGGAATACTGAGCCAAAACAAGACTGCAGTCCACCAAGAAAATACAAAATCCCATCCCTCCATGTATAGCATCTGCGATTTTGAAACAGCTTGTGTGGCTCCTCAATTCAAGCTTTGCTGCCTATATAATGTTCACTTCTTTTCTTTTCTTTTCTTTTCTTTTCTTTTCTTTTCTTTTCTTTTCTTTTCTTTCTTTCTTTTTTCTTTCTTTCTCTTCTTTCTTTCTTTTCTTTACTTCTTTCTTCTTTTCTTTCTTTTTTCTTCCTTTCTTTCCTCTCTCTCTTTTCTTTCTTTTTTATTGGGAGATTGTTTTTTGGTTTTTTGAAGACATGGCTTCCTTGTATAGCCCTGGCTGTACTGGAACTTGCTTTGTAGATCAGGATGGCCTCGAACTCATAGAAATCCACCTACCTCTACCTCCTGAGTGCACAGCTTACATTTCTTTCTTGAATTGGATCTATTCCCTTTTTTGCAGTTCCCTTTGGCAGATGACTCATAGCTCGACATCTTCAATTCCTTGGAGTATCAACAGCAATGCAGACTTTACCTCTACACCTCCACTTAGTAAACTTCTGGAACCTCCTTGCAGACCCTGATCCTGACACAAGTTACCTGGCCTTGGCATTTTTATCAAATCTCAGAGGAGGATTTCACAGCATTTTCATCTTACAGCTTTCATGCCTGGAAAGCCAAAAACCATGTGGATAGATGACACCACCCAAATCGGTCGCCTGTTTGGGACAGAACCTTACAGCTTTTGTGTCCTCAAGCAATTACTTGATAGGAGAAAACCCCTTAGTCTCTTCCATTTCACAAATTTCCTAACTTTCAAATATAAAGCAAGATGATTCTCTTTAACGGTTCTAATCTTAACAATTAAAGCACACGGTTTTGTTGTAACTTTAAGCTTCCTAATGTTTTCCCCCTCCAGATTGTACATTTTTTTTTATTTCATGTGCTTTACTTGTTCCTCATTTTCATCTGAGATCTGCATAAGTATAATCAATAATGACCATTCTATACACTCCTCACTGTTATGCTATCTTGAAATCTGTTCTAACAAATAAATGAATACATTGCTTTTTAATTTAGTCTCAGCGAAGTTCTCAGCATATGGACAGAATGAAGCCAGACTGATCAACCACATATTCCAGCTAGGACCTCTAGCCCAGTAGCTAATACAGGTCTTGTTTCCCTCTGAAACCTAATTAGTTGGACCTCCATTCTGTGAATTACTTTTAGTGGTACTGATGTTGTTTCAGTAAGATCTCACCTTGTAAAGGTTCCAAAACCTCCCCCAAACAGTACAATAAGCTAGAATCAAGTTTTCAAATACATGAGTCTGGGGTGAGGGTTTTCCCCACGTACACAAACATAGTAAAGTAACTACACATCATAGATACAGAGAAGGCAGTCTAAGCTGTTTCTCACAATAGTGAACAAAGGTTCCCTTCACCCTACCCACTCTATTAAAGCCCGGGTGTATATGTATTTTTCTTTCTGCTCTTTTAATGATTTGTGGAATCTGATGAATCCTACATGGCTCATGGAAACCTGACTAGGCAATGAAAGAATGAAGAAAGGACAGATTTGAAGGAAGGACAGATTTCCAGACATACAAAGATAAAACTTGGGGTCAGGTGAGCCATGGATATTTTGATGGGGCTATACCCTTCACACAACCACCTGAAAACTCAACACTTTTATTATGCACAGGAGGACAGGTTGGCTCGGCTCAGTAGGAGATCTTTTCAGGGAACCCGTCTCTAGCTAGACATCTGGGAACAGGAAACTTCTTCCTTTGCTTTCTATATGCTCTACAAACCTTTGTACATGGACCACAGGAAGGCTTTTCCTATTTCCCAAGTCTGACCCGGAGTTCCCAAATGTTTGAGGCACTGGGATCCTTGTCACTAATACACATACGCTCAGGACTTCATCTGCTCCTCATACATTCTATCAAGGCTTCCTCTGCTCCTCACAGATCGATAGAGGAATTTATTAAATATTACATATATCCTTTTGGCTATCTTATGCTTGTCTTTATATATTATATGTGACATCATGGTCATCACACAATCATCATTTTCTTAATCAGAAAATAGAGTTGAGACTCACATATTCTTATTAAAAATAGAATACAATGTGTTTCAGACAAAGTATTTTCATAATGCAAGTTTTTAAAAACATTTTGACTCTAAGAAATACATACAGTGATTTCTATATCACTGTAGTTATTATTCCTTAGCTCTTCCAGATGACTGATATGTATTATGAACAAGGTAATCAGACTAGATTTGCAGGATGCCATTTTCTGCTTCAGAAACTTATGATGAGCTATCTTTACATTTATACTCATTTTTCCTTTATAAAACAAAATTCCTCATATTTAACAGGTATGTATTAATCTAATATATTTCCTAGCTTCTGAGACTTACTGAAGGTCTTGATATGTACAGGCAACATTTATCCATTTACATAATGATTGTTTAAAGGTATCTTTACATTAAATACTTGTTTAACTATTTGAGTATTGTGATATATAGTCATCATCATATCTTTTGTAATAGTGTAGTACTGTGGAGAATTTCTTAAAGAAGTAAAGCTGACTTCCTGCATTGCCTGTATAGCGCAAATAATAGTGAGCACTTCTAGGTATTGAATTTTAACATCAAGCATTGTATTGTTATTTCTCACTCAGTCCTAGAGAAAAAGTGGTTGTACAGTCTTCTCTTTACGAAGCACTATTAGCTGAGAAGCCTCAATAGATAAACTTGCATATGTGTGTTTAATTGATCTTACCACATGGTAGAGCATTTCCAGAATTATTACATGATCTCATGTGAAATTACTGAAAAGTAGCAAAATAAAATTTCAAATACCAGGGATATTTATATCAAGTTCAGTATTTGAAAGCAGCTTATAAAATAATTTTATCATGTTTCGAAAACACTATTTTATTCAAGAATAATATCTTTACAGAGCAACAGACACCTATAGTCACTCTTCCAATCTTCACTAGTAAGGCTTCAGAGAGCAGGACCTCTCCCTGATACTTGGTAACCTGCTTGGTAACCCGTTCCCCATGCTGGATTACTCAGCCCTGTCTGGACATTAGGGGAGGAGCTCAGCTTGATGTGCCAGGCTTCGTACAAGCCCATGGGAGGCCTGCTCCTTTCTGAATGGAGATGGAGGGGGAGCAGATAGATGGGAAAGGATAGGGGACAGAGGAGCAGAGAAAGGGGAAACTGTTCAGTATGTAAAATAAAGAAAAAAATTGTTATTTAAATAAAAAGGAAAAAAACTGTTTCAATAATTGCCAGCCATTTGTTCCGTCTCATTAGGCAATCATTTTATCTTAAAGTAAGGTTTTCATAATCTGTGAACCTCTGCCTTTCAATAACTTTATGGATAACATAACAAATGCCCTTCCATGCCTGTGTTAACACTGTATTTTTTTTTTAAGTGGTCATTTCTGATTTTTAAAAGAAAAGCTGATCTGGTTGTTTGCCACTCTTCCTTCTGAGATCCCATTCCTGGAGAAATTATATCTTCAACCTAAACTCATTACACCAGGCAACAAATATCTCACCACCATTAGAGTAAACAACATATGGAAATTATTGATAGAACGTTCTTGTTTCTACATCTAATATCCAAAACTATATCTGGTATTTAAAGTGGTTAAGATGTAAATTTGACTGCTCTTTGAACTGGAGAGGGAGGGGGAGGGGTGGGGAGGGGGAGGAAAATGGGAGGAGGGGAGGAGGTGGAAATTTTTAAGTAAAAATAAAAATTAAAAAAAACCAAAAAGATGTAATTTTGCATGAGTAAATGATTATTGAACTAAAAGTTATTTAAATGTTTTTTGTGAGTAAAATAGTCCTGGAATTAATTCTCCATGTAGAAGTTAATATATGCGGACTTAGGTCATGGGAAGCTGTGTATATTATGCTTTAGATCACTCTTCAGAAATGACGGATTCAGTAACAGCTTCTTCTATGTGCAAAAAAGGACCCAACCTAAGCAACAGATGTTGAATGTATCAAAGCTATGTTCATGAGCAGTATCAGCCTGTCTGCTTGCTTTCTTGCCTTCCTTCCTTCATTCTTACTCCCTTATGTATATGTGTGTGTGTTCTTAATACTAGAGAGGTAGAGCACCAAGAGAATAGGAGAGAAAGAAAAGGGCAGACGAAGGAGTGAGATTTAGAGCTGAGTGCATAGCTCAGTGGTAGAGAACCTGCCTAGTACACAGGAGACCTTGGGTCAGGTCAATACCACAATAACAAATTTTAGAAAAGAGAGAATGACATGACATATATACTGAGCATACCTGTACTGACAATTGGAGATGTGCAGTGTGTTAGAGAAAGCATAGCATACTTACAAGTTACAGGAGGTAAGGACAGTGAATTTCATAGCTTTAAGCAGCTGTGTACATTTCACATCTGAGAGTCATTTCTGGGGGAATTGCTAGCAGCATGGCTAAGAATGTTGAGAGTCACCTGCCTCCACCAGACCGAACCTGCAGGTAGCTCCCTCATGCTGTTACTCGTCTGTCAGATCATTCGGCTTCCCTCTGGTCCTCTCATGTTGCAGGTCTGCACACACCCACTCCAAAATCGAAACTCATCCAGACCTTTTCTTCCAGACAGAGCTCACCCTGTTGCAATTGATGCCTAAGGGTGTTTATTTGTCCAATCTTGTCAGTGTAAGTCTTTTATCTCCATCCAAAACATGTTACCATGCTGAAGAGCTACTCTGTTTGGACTTACTGCAGGTTACAAGAGAAATAATATCTAGTAAAGCAACCAATAGGTAATTTTGGTCATTACCGAAAAAACCACGTGCCACTTGTGGTAAGTCATAATACAAGCGAAGCGACTTCTTACAGGCTCGCGACAGCAGCCTGGGAGAAAGCAAGAATTGTCACACAGACTGCGAGCTAACTAAACAAAGAAACAAGGTTGACTGAAGTGCACAGTCCTAACCTGTCAGTCAGATTGGCTGACTCTTAAACATTGCCTTAACAGTCTTCCTTCTTCACTTTGCCTCAGACAGGACCTAAGGCTGATGTTTCTGCAAGATTTCCTTTGGAGTTTCTCTTCTGGGAGAAATCAGACTCTGTTAGCAGCCCCTGCAATCCTGACCTCTGTGTCCCCTTGCAGCTTCTCTGAGAGTGTTGCTTTCCACTGCTTCCTGTGTCTACCAGCCAGGTTTCTGTACTTCTATCCTGATTCCCTTTAAGCAAGGGCTCCCAAACATAACCTCCTTCTGCTTCTCAAGATTGGGATCAGGAAGTGGTATTAGGTCAGCCTCTGACAGGGAATGTTGTCTGGGAGGTCAGGGCAGGTTCCTGGCAGCAGGGAAGCCCACTGCGCCAGATTTCCTAGCAAAGGATTGTTGACTACCTTAATACTTCCAACAACTGAGAAGTCTGGAAAGAGAGCAGCTCCTGCTTCCACTCACTGTTGCAAAGTTTTTCCAGGGCGAAGCATGCCAAGCACATGCTTCAGACACCTGCCACAGCTATTTTAGCTCATTCCTTTGTTCATGTGCACAGATCATAGAAGGAAGAGCAAGATAGGACAATCCATTTCCCCCCACCGAACTCTCAGCACAGACATGTAGATGAACTCTCTCTAGTGATTTCATATTGTGGTGTTTGTAAAAACACCTATGGTTGTTAATCTAGATCAGTGGTTCTCAAGCTGTGGGGCACGACCCTTTGGGATCAACAGACCCTTTCACAGAGGTCATTGGATATATACACTATGATTCATACCAGGAGCAGAATTTGTTACGAAGTATCAACAAAAATGATTTTATGGTTGGGGTCAACCCATTCAGAACTGTATTAAAGGGAAGGTTGAGAACCACTGGCTTAGATCATTACCAACAACAATATTTCCTGTACCCATATTTTATCTCTTCTCCTTTTCAGGAAAAATGATAATTAAAAGTGGTAGGTTTCACTGGACCTTCCCATCGAAACCTTGCTTTAGAACTAATCCTCAATGCCATTCACACTAATAAGGTGAAAATTACCCAAGTCTGTAACTGGTACAACATGTCATGGCATACATGGGTAAATTCACTCCCTAAACAATACAGTACATGTTGATAACTTCCTATGACTTTCTAGAAGCTTTAGTCCAAGGAAATGCTTTGTATTCTTGAGAAGCACAGCCCTTTGAGTTTGCCGTAGGCTTTAGAAAATGCCAGCGTCTTTACAGAGTTTTCAGGTAGCAAATGCAGCCTGTAAAAAGGGATGCTTCTCTTTCACTGGCACCATTGTGTTATCTTCCCAGTGTAATTACAAGCTAATTCAGGGCTCTTTGTGATCGACTAATAGCTACTGATTCGCTTCTGCCACCTCGTACCTCCCCATGCGCTTTTCATACCATCTGCAGCGCCCGGGCACTTACCTAGGGTGAGCATTTTTCTCGAAGTAGACTCATCTTTGGCAAATCATTAATAGAACATCAAAAAGATCCCATCTGTTAGAGTTACATATGGCTAAGATCGGAATTATCAAATATCTCATTTTTTTCTTTATTCCTCTTTGCTTTGTTTCTCCCTTTCTTATCCACACAATAAATGTAGTTGTCAGCGGGATAAGTTCATGTGCCGGATAAGGTCACAATTTCATTTAGTGACAACTTCCAACAGTAGGAACTTACAAGGTTCGATTTATTAAAGAGTCAGAAGGGATAAGATCACTGCTTGGCCAGCCTGATTTATCAGGGTTTGACTGGAGCACTTGAATAGGGAATGTCGTATTTCAACTTTATGTTCAAAACTGTAGTTTAGTGGGCGTTGTGACGGTATGACTCAAAAACCGAGACAGAAAATTAGAAAAGCTATCCTTATATGGCAATTTGTTGCTATCTCCCAACAGTTATCATTTATTGAGTCAAACAATGCTCAGGGATGCATCAATATATTGCATAAAAGAAATGAAGTTGTTTGTCCTAGGAGGGGACGGGTTATTACCGCTCTCAGAAACCAGGGTAGTGCCAACACTGTGGTTTGCCTGCACAGACAGTCGACAGTGACAATGTTCTAACCCTGTCGTGTGTTTGGCAGGCAGCTGTCGAATGGTTAACCCATAAAATAGCAAAGAGCATTGCCATACTTTGGCCACCTTGGCTGACTTTGAAAATGTCTCCGAGTTTTTTTGAGCGCTTTTTGAACTCAGCATGACTTCGGGGCTGTCCATGTTTGATACCATGACGTATAATGTTTTCCAACCATGAAGAAAATATAAATATGGGTTCTGAAGCTATAGCCCCTTCTGCTCTAGTGAGGCCTGATAAACATTTCAAACCAATTCATGTGGTCTGCTTTGAAATTTGGTTATATATTTAAAACTAAGTTGAAACCAATCCAGAGTTTATTTTTAGCAAATGAAATGGGATCTTCTGTCATCTCATTTGCTTGAACCCTCATCCTTTATGAAAGCGGAGCCCACAGTTAAGAGATGTTAAGTAAAATGCCATATATGCTTATGTTACCAACTTAGTGCCGGATTGAGTTGGCTCTGAATTCCGCTGATTGTGGACAGTGATGTGAAAAGGCCCACAGCTTTCTCTATTTGTGCCCTACTATTTTTATAGACTTTTGTTTCTAAAGAGGCATATAAAGGGATCCGTTTTAGCAGAAAAAAACATTGAAAACCCCTTCACAGAGTGGAGGAAATTTCTGATGACTTAAATTCCCCCCCCCCCCCCAATCAGTCAATTTAGTTTATTTAGGCCTAAAACTGGGTTGATATTTTTAAAGCTGTGGGGTGTCTAGTAGTGGTTTGACTAAGCTTCTTTTTTTAAGTGGACCTATCATATGTCTTTGAGGAATCACAGACTTTTAAAAGTATGCATTATCAAGAAGATAAGAGCCACAGCCCACAGCACTAACAATATTATCTTTTCCCAAAATTGATTAGCCCGTCCTAAGTGTCTCAGCATTTCTCTGTGAACCTACTCAGAATGTTGGAAATAAGGCTTCATTTAGAAGAATAGCTGGAAAAAATGTGAACTGGGCAGAGAAGTAAAGGCTTTATTTTTCTTCCAGTTCTTTCTTTCGCAGATGAGGTAGCAAGGAGAGGCTGCTCAAAGGAAATGTGTGAAGGTTGTCATAGAAAGAAAAGACACACCAAGACGATTGTCTTTCAATGTTAAAATCAGCATTAATGTCCTGAAATTGACACCTAACATATTATGAAAATCTGTACATCATTAATTTTGTTCAATTTCTATTTTGTAAGGACCAAACACCAAAATCATTATCTACCTAGAGACAGTCATTTTAAAACACTGTTTATCTAGTTGTTGATATTTTTATTGAAGTGAAAGAAACTACAAAACAGAAAATACCACTAATTAAATGGACTCTAAATGCAGTAGGAATATGAAGGGATGATCAGTTTATTCTCGAGTTCAAAGAAACTTCAGGAAGGAAAATAGGTTTGTGCTTGATCATGCAACTTTATTAATAGGATCTGTGAAGACAAACGTGCGGTGGGTGCTTCTTGCGTAGCAGGAGTAGTTTCTAGAACAGGATAGGTACTAAAGAGGAGATGAGGAAGAACAAAAGAACAAAGGCATCAGGGGAGCAGAACCCATTACGTGACAGATGCCTCGGACAGTCTCCTGGAGAGACTGAGGTCTCAGCACAGATGCTCCCTTTGAGAGGTCAAAGGGGAGTGACTGCAAGATCTTGTACAAAGGGCTGACTTAGTGATAGTGGAATTTTAATAAGCTTATCCTGGCAGGGATGGAGCCTGCAATGGAAGCTGGTCAGTCACTTAGTCAGAGTTGATAAGAAAGGCAAATCTGGTAGATAGGGAGAGGAAGGTACGTGAAAATATGAAGTGATTTGGAGAGAGGAGACAGAGCTGTGACCACAGACTCTGGTGGATGTTGGGAGGCTTTGATACAAAGATCTGATGAAGTACTAAATATCTGTTACGTACTTTGTATAGCATTAATTTGTTATTGCGATTCCTATTTTTATTTACCACAACTGAAATTTGTCAGTATGGACCCTTCTTATGTCTTCCATTCCACAATATTCCCTTTCATCCAGAGACTTGTGGAATTCACCTCATCAGCCATCATTATTTTCAAAATTTGTTTGATCCTTCTTCCTCAAATCATTACCCAATGCCTCGACTTCTCCAAAGGCACATGGATCAAGGGCCATGCTTGCAAATTTAAGCCTGAATTTCATCCTTGGAATTTTCTTCCAACTCCTAAAATATAAATATCGTTTTGTCTATCCACGGTGTACAGACTCCATCACCTCACTACACTCCAGGCCCAGGCTTGTGCTGTTTGCTGCTTTAGGTTCGAGACTTCCTTGTTGTCTAGAGCTTAGCAGATGTCAAGTCAGTATCTCTGTAATACATGAATGAATGAATTGATGAATGGGGGCATAAATCTGGGAGACCCAGATCAGGCATGAATTGGAGTTTTGCTTTTACATCTTCAGTGAACCATCCATTTTAGGGCAACCTGGTTCTAGGACTGGGATCTATCACTCCGGAGCCCCATGTTCTTTCAGTGAACGAAACTGTTAACACGGACCATCAGAGTTGAAAAACAACTTACTAATCAGTGAATGCTAATTCTTACTTCTAGAGGGACTCTCTGATGATTGTTATTGGACTGTTTTGGGATTTAAAAAAAAAATCTTCGTTTTAGTGCATTAGTTTACCTAATGCCCGTTACTGTTTAAAATAATACCATCTCTGAAGTAACTTGCAAGGTTAATATAATATTCAAAGATCAACATTTTATTTTTGTTGTTTCTTGGTGCCAAATACGTTTTAAGATCTTGTGCTTCCCTGTGGCTTTTTATAAACACAGTTGCAAATAAATGGTTTATTTTTAAACTACTTTGGCAACAGAAAAGAGTTTCCCTAAGCTTCAAAACAGCATCTTAGTAAGTAAAAAAGGAGACTGGCCTTGTCTAATGCCAGTCACAATGGTGTTGTCTAACGGCATGGCGAAGATTGAGCTGAGAGCTTGAATAGTTACTGGGTGGTTTGTAATAGTTGCGTTGAAGAACTCACAATGTGTTTGTGCTCTGCTTAAAATTTTAATATGTATTCAGTGACATCTGACAACTTAGGAGGTATTTGGATATTACTTTATGATCTAGCCTAAGTTTCTAGTTCTTATTCCATTAAAAGACAGTCTGTATTGTTAATCCACAGGTGTAGATAAGAGGCACTATTTGACTGCGGCTGAACCCTTTACAAATGAAATATGTCAAAGGCAGAAAGACAGGATGAATTACTTTTTAAAGGGGTTTTCAAAGATTTTCATGATTCCTCTGGTGTCACATTAAAAAATGGCTTGGCGTTTTATAAATGTATAAACAGAAGCAAATTTATTTAGAACTAATCCTTATGTGCAAACAAAAATCTTAATTTATTATTTAGATGAGGGCATTGTTTAAAATCTAAGCGCATAAAATTTTTCAGAATTCTGTCTGAGAGAAATTAGGTACTTTCTTTGTAAAGTTAAAAGTTATCTCCGAAGAATAAATAAGTGGATACGTGTAAATTGAAAGACATTTTTCACACTGATTTTTTTTAACATTAAAATAGATTGCTTGTGGAACTGGGGGCTGTGACTCAGTTGGTAAAGTTCTCGCCTTGAAAATAGGTTGCTGCCTTTGTTTTGTCTTTGACAGATTTTCCATAGAAAGCTGCTGATTCAAGTATATTAATCAAAGCTGAGGAAAAGCTTAAAAATGAGTTTGTTATTCTACTCCTGAGAAACATAATTGTACTTCCTTTGTTGTTGTTGTTTTGTTTAGTTTTTTTGTTTTTCTAGACAGGGTTTCTCTGTAGCTTTGGAACCTGTCCTGGAACTCGCTTTGTAGAGCAGGCTGGACTCGAACTCACAGAGATCCACCTGTCTCTGCTTCCAGAGTGCTAGGATTAAAGTCATGTGCCACCCCTGTCCAATTTTTTTAAATGCATACATAAAATTTATTTTTATTTTATGTCCATTGGTGTTTTGTAGCTGTGTGATGTCAAATTTTGGAGTTAGAGACAGTTGTAAGCTGTCATGTGGGTGTTGGGAATTGAACCTGAGTTCTCAGGAAGAATAGTCAATGATCTTAACTCCTGAGCCATTTCTCCAGCCTACTTCCATATTCTTAATAAGCTTCAGAGTTTAGGGTGTAAGCCCTGGTGCTATTTACCATCAAATCATTCTTTTGCTGAAACTATATATGAAGTCACTTTCCTTGCTCCTGAGCATTATTGGTTTCTGCTCTACTCTGGAAAAAAAAAACCAAACAAAAAACACTGAGGAATATGTGTCTATCTTAACGTGATTATTGCTTTCACTTTTAGAACAGGGGAGGGAGTAAGTGGAGAGTGGGCTATGTATATTCAACTCCTAAGGTTAGAATGTGAAATTATTCTGAACATCCTTTTGGAGGCGCAGGTAACTTTGTATTTCATAATGGAAACATTTTAGGCTTGTGCAATAATTCAGTATAGAAAAGGTTTCTATACATTTGATTTAAAAAAAACAAGCAACAATTGGAACACAAAAGATAATGCCTAGTATTTAAATAATTAAAAGAGGGAGGCATGAATATTAAAAAACAGGGAAGAAATATCACTGAGCTCGGTTTGATGGGGTTGCCATTTAAAATTGAAGATGGAAGCTACTCCGTAACGTGATCCTGCTACAGATATTTAGAGTGCGGTGGGTTCCAGCTTGAATACTCTGCTTTTCAGCCTGCATGGCTTTCTGTCTACAAGTTTCTTTATTTAAGGATCCCGCTATCCCTCGTTCTTAAATCTGCTGTTGAACAGGCCAAAAGGAAATATTAACAGGAAAGCAGGAAATGATACTGATGACATAATATTTTAAAATGTTAAAATATTTGAACTGCTTATGACACAGTGTACTTTGAGGGTAAAAATAGTGATTGAACCTCGACCTCTGGAATGAGAATTCCTGTTCATCTTAAGCCATGTTCAAGCCATGATCCTTGTTTAGATTTTATTTATTTATTTTTATAGTTACTTATCTATTAACCATGTATTCAGTCAATTCCCAATCCATGAAATGCATGTAATATTTTTATATCTTGGTTCCCTTCAGTGTTTTCAAAATATAAAGAACATAGACTTGAAGTTATTGTCCTATCATATATGCATGAAAAGGGGAAATTTACCAAAACAGTTTTTATGAAAAAGAAGCACCATTCCTTATTGCATATGTACCTATTTTATCTGTTGAAACTATTAATAATACCAGAATATTGCCAACTGTTTTTAGATGCCCTCTAGATAATTTTTCTTCAAAAGAGCAGATGCAGGAATTTTACGTCGCTTATTCTCCGAGGTCTTCTTTCTATTTTAACATTCAATCTAAGGAAATGTTGCTTTTGAAGGATGATATCAGTGGATAATGAGTGTGGAAAGTGCAGGGAAAAAGAACTGGAATGAATTTGAACACAGTTATAAAAACAAATACTCTTTCTTTAAATGGTCAGTTGGTTTTCAGGGAAGTGTAATTAATTTTCGCTCTATGAATCCTGAAAGCATCGGATGTAGAGAGCAAACGCAGAGCAGGTGCTACCGCTAGGATGTGTGTGTAAGAATGTTCTAACGTCCCCTGTTCTCACCTCTGCAGGCGAGCTGGAAACCTTTCAGAGAGATGGGGAACGAAAAATTCAGAGTCGGCAGCAACTTCCAGTGGGAACAACCTGGGGCCCCTTTGCTGGCAAGATGGACCTGAATAATAACTCCTTGGTATGTGGACCTTCTAAGATGCTTGGCTATTCTTTATCAGGTTTTATCTCTGTTTGTTTGCTTGTTAAATTGAAAATAAAAAAGTTTAGGGTATTTTTTGCCCAGTTTATGGAGTTCCAAACATTTTACCAATGGTTTGTCTCTAATATAAAAAATAATCATTAAAAAAAACAGCTTATTCATACTAAATGTTGGCTCGTGAGGTAACTTAGCAGCTCCCTGCTTCATCTGCTGAGCCAGACTTCATTTGATTTTAAAAATACTTGAAATCACCTTTCTTTTCCAGATGACCCAAATTAAACACCATACATTATAGGTGTGCACAACAAATAAGAAATAAATAACTTTGCTATCCTTCCAAGTGCTGCCTGTAACTGTAAAAGCAAGGCTGGGTAATCAGCATTACGAGTTGTGTTTAACCTTTACATAAAAGTTCTGAGGCCAAGAAAGCCCTCTGCTTGATATTGTATGGGTACCTGATTTCTCAAGACACTGAAAGGTACGAGACTTTCCCATCCCCCATTTTGCCTACATGTTTCTACTTACTCTCCAGCGCTGCTTAACAGACATCTGAGAATTAAGATATTGATCATATTTAAAACTGCCATCAGACACCACCTCAAACTTTTGTCATTTCTCCATGTTCTGTCAATAGCTTCTCCCATTGAAATGACCCCTGTAGCTCATTTATAAAATAGTGACGTTTTCCCATTTGTTATATCAAAATATCTACATTAAAATGCATCATTTTGTTTTATCAGCTTCTATATCACTGTGTGTGTACATCCTGTACCACAGGATGGTAGTTTTGTGACATTTTACCACCTGTTAAATTGTGGTTGATGGAAAATAAACCTATTTGTGAAGGTTTAACATCTCATTGCTCCTTCCAGGGCATCATTTTATGGTTTTAATATTCCTCTACCATTCCAAAGCCATTTTATGCCATATTTAATATTTTTAAATTATGCGTATTAGTCTATATGTTTGAAGTGTCCGATATTTTTGCTTCTATGTGAGGCATATGAATTTTCTATGGGACAAGACTGGCTCTGACTAATAATTCTTTATAGAAATCCCTTACTGCCTCCGCATACCCCTTTTAGAATCTAAATCTTTAATTATGTGCTCTATTAGAGGTAACATGCTTAATCATAAAATGTAGATATTTTACCACCGTACACCTTTAAAATATTTTTACTTTGAAAGCATTTTCTCTTTTAGAACTTGATCTGATTTTGCATCATTAAATGTAACCTGTACTATGACATATAGCATGTAATAGTATGCTGATCACTGCATAGTATGTACTAGTATATAATGCATGCCTACTTATTTCTAGACTACAATGTTTAAATTTGGGAATTGATTATTTCATCTACCCCTGTAACAAATCTGTAAATCTACTGTATTTCAATTTTTGGTTTCATAGATGAGAAGGCAAAAGTTCTGGCTATTGATTTCAGAACTTTTAAGACTTCTCACACTGCCTCTTCAGTAGAATATTTATATCATATCTTAACATAATACCGATTTTTACATAGATACCAAATTTATAAAAAAAAGATAAGCAGTAATAGTTTGTTGAATTGTTTGGCTTGCTTCACCATGGGCAAAATGTTGCTTATGAAGCAGTTTGTAATTAGTCAAATATTTGTGCAGTTTTATTGCATCTTTAGATTTTGGACAGTATTTCAATATGTTTTTTAATGACATGAAGACAAAATTTCCTTATCAAAAATGTATAGCTTACTAAGCCTTTCTTGCCCATCTTTGATCCAAATTTGCGATAGAACACATTGAAATTACTTGTTTGCCAACTGATGTTATGTTACTCAGACTCATGGTGTTGGCTCGGGAGATTCAGCACACTAATTAATCCAACATGGTAATTAATTCAGTCACCATGCCAGATGTCAAATCCTTTTGGTATCTTTCAAGTCTCCATCTTGAAGTGCATTAATAATATGCCACCTTCTGTGGGAAGCCTTTTCAAACCTGGCATTTGTATGTATATAGAATATTCCAATACCCCTCTGTACAGAAAATGAAAAAAAAAACTGATTAGACAAGAAGTTATTCCTGGAATAGTATAATGCACTGAATGTATAAGTAGATGTTTGCTTCCCAACAGCCTCTTATCTTGGTAGATGCTTCACACTGGAAAGGTTTGACAGCAGCAGCAGCAGCAGCAGCAGCAGCAAAGTAAATGAGTGCATTGGGCCAGATTACTTTACATGTAAGAAAACAGTAGATATCTCTTTAATAAAGTATTGCAGAGGAGAAGACTGACACTTCTGGTAGTTAAATAATTAGCTCCTGAGCAATTATTTGATATTAAAACCCTGTTGTAATCTTGGAAATATTGCCTATAATGTAGGAACAATCATACTTGGTTTATAAGGAGTCTGAGGCTAAATGAGGACACATACATGAATTATCCACAGATATTAGCCCCTGTTACTAGTCTGTCATCTATACAAATGATCTATTGAAACCGGCACATTAAAAGTTTCAGAGAAACCCAACCCAGACTAAACGTATAAGACTGTTGACTTTGGTGTTTAGGGACATTGCAAGTCAAGATTTAACTCGTCGTCAGGTGATTACGATTTTTTGGAGAAACAGAACCAACAGGATGTGTCTGAACATAGAGATTTACTGTAGCATTTGGATCAAGCAAGAAGGGGATTTTGTAATCCAAAGTTGTTATTGTGGGTTGGACCAAAGAAGAGTTCAAGTCTGTAGTTTTCTTGTGACCAGAGAAACCAATCTACTTGTTGAATTTAGACTTTAAATTTGTTGAATGAAGCCTACCTGTACTATGGAATGTCATTTGCTTTGTTGAGGATTGATTAATTTAAATGCTAATTCTGCTTAAAAAACATCCTCTGAGTTAGCATATAAAATTAACAATCCCAGGTTCTGGAAGTCCATGAGAGCTTGTGAATATCTATTTTATGGTTTGTAACAAATAAATGTAAAATAAGATGCAGAAGAAAAAAAAAAACTAAGTTTGAAAGTAGTATTCAAATAAATTTTGAGACTCTAGAGGACAGAGATTTATTGAATATTATTCCATTTGGGCCTCTACCTTTGTTATATAGTAAACAATCAATAAATGCTTTTAAAAGTCAAAATCTAACACAATGGAATGAACTTACCAGGGACTTTCTCCTGATACCCACTGGTGCCCTCCCAGCCTTGCCATGTCCATGAGAGAGCTGATAATTCTGCTAAAGCAATACTTTCTGCCATATCTCAGGCTTTTTTTCTGATGTTGACATTGTGAATGATATCTTCCTTTTTAATATTCATTTTCATCAGAGCTCAATATTGCTATACTTTCTGCTTCTCTCTGAACCTTGGCTCATTTTCATTTAACTCTGCATGTTTCCCCCAAACACTTCTGGCCTTTCTTCTCTTCTCCCTCCATTCCCAGTGCCTCGGGGAGCTTATCCACTTGTAAAGCTTTAGCTACTAATTTACAAATGACATTTAAACAAAAATCTCTAACCTTGCCTTTCTCGCTTTCTCTAACATGGCGAATTTCCACTATTTTAAGTACCTTTCCTACTAGCCTTTTCTGCTAACTTCCTCCAGCTCCGTGGTCATGAGGGGGTGGGAGAGTTCCTTCTGCCTTTAAAGACACTCTTCCCACCATAGCTTTGCGCCCCTTTTCCTGTCTCTGCAGGGGAGTTCATCACATTACTCCATGGTTCCTCTTTCATCTCAAATGCTTGCCCTAATTCTCTCAGGAGTCGGTTCCCCGTTTCACGACCTCCTTCCCGATCTCCGTTCTGTTCTTCCTGGTCCTGTGCCACTGCTGTAGATTGTACCTCCAGCACAGACCCCTTGATCGTCACCATATTCTTTCAGTTGCTCTTTCTGCCTTCTTTCTCATCTTTTAAAATCTAGATCACGGTGAGCCCTAAAACACAGTGGCCCCTAACTCTAGTGCTTTAGGTCCTACAGAGTACAAGAAACTGAACTGGCAGTGCCTAAGCAGGTCCTCCTGGTTTTCCTTTACAACTTTTCCTGCTTTTCTACATAGAGACTCCCGTTCTTGGAGGCTCTCTGCCTGGTTCTGCCTGGATAGCAGCATCTCCTGCGTCGATCCATCTGGAGGTCCTTTCTTAACACAATTGAAATCCGCTCTTTCCTGCCTCCCTTCATTGCACTCCTTCCAATTTGACTTTCTCTATTCAAGGTTGCCTCTGACAAAAACTTTCCCTGAAGTCTCCGTTCTGAAATAGATAAACTCTTTCCAGGGTTTCCAATGTGTACCTAGGATTGGGTCCTTTCCACATTATCTGCCTTCTCACTGGGCTCCTTATCGAATTTTTATTTTATGCCCTTGCTGCACCAATCTATAATGACAAACAGACAAACGGAATCTTAAAATAAGTCATTCTTTCTTTTTCCTAAGAAGCAGGGAACTGTGGGCACATCCCCTTATTCAGGAGAGCACGTCCCATTTCAGACTGTACACCCATTTCTGTATCTGCTGTAGTCCTGCTTCATCTGCCCAGCCTAGCAGTCCAGTTAACACCGCGAATGCGCTCTTTGGCCCTTTACGTTTATGCGGCTATTTTGTGTTTTAAGTTCATTTCAGTGAGAATTTCCATGAAATGAGGTGACTCTATCTACGTCCTAAGTTTGCACCCCGTAGGTATATGCGATCCTGGTGATGTCTTGATAGATGGAGCTGAACCTCAGTGTACAACCTAACAACCCTTTGAGACAGGAATGAGGAGCTGCTGGGCCATGGAGGCAATTAAGATTTATTTACAGGAGAATCAGTCTTACCCCTCACTATGACATGGGTGCAGGCCAAGAAGGTATTCTGTTCCACCATGCTTCCTGTGAAGTCACATCCAGCCTCTCACTTTCCAGTGACAAACCATCTGGGAAATTCCATCTGTCTCTGCTTGGAAACTGAGGTGGCGGTCTCCCACTGTGAGCAATTTTCTATTAACTTCTTGGATAAGATCAGTCAGATTTATACTGAATTGATGGGAACCATAAGAGCAGGGGTGTTCCAAGGGAAGACAAATGTACTGATTTCTCTAATTGGGCTTGAGCCAGTTTCATTCAAGGATGCCCTTAGGTTCTAATAGTGCACTGGCTTGTGACCTTTTTAATTGTGCCCTGTTCCTCTTGGGAAGCATTGAGGAAATACATTATTGACGGAGGTTGTAGCTTTGTCTCTTAGGGAGGGCAAGATCCTGCCTTCTCTTATACTGTATCTGCTATGTGGAGGTTAATGGAAATGGAGTGGACAGGGAAGCTGCCCAGGAAGACATGAAGCAGGGCGTTGAAGATATCAGAGCCTTGGAAATAACAGACCTCTTTTCTAGAATGAGAGTCGTTGTATTTTTTTTTTTTTTTTTTTGGTTTTTAAGACTGCAAAGTGGTCAACAAGAGGAAAATAGGTTAGTATGGAAGCCCCAGAAATTAAAGATATCCTATAAAATATGAACCCGAAAATAAGAAAATGAAACATCAAATAATCACTTTAGAATCCCTGTAGAAAGGTAGATTCTTCATCTGCATTTTAATCCGAAGGGAGTCCTCATAGTATGATGAAGGTAGCATTGTGATGTTGACAACAGATGGAGTTAGATTGTCTTCTGAGGCAGTAATGTCAGACAAGAAGCATAAATTGTACCTTTTCTGATAATTATTCCCTGCCCCTGTGTTTGCCTATATCTTCTTTTGACGTTTCTCTTCTGATGATAGTGCCTCTGTGTTCTATATGTTTTGACTTAGAATTTTGAAATAGAGGACTCCAGTGGCACCAATCCTTGTCATTTACTTACAGTTTGTGGTTTTACACACGTGTGCACACATTGCCACATATAGTTCAGAAAGAATTCAAACTCCTCTTGTGGCCTAATTAGCTTTAAAGTCTGATCTTCCATTCTTCATGCCTCACTTCCCAAATGTTAGGGTTAGAAGTATGTACCAGCACACCTGGCTTCATAATCTGAAATTTAAACACATTTTTAATGTACAGTATGATGTATGACCCACAGTATTTATGAATACTCACAAGAATTTGTTTTTCCTCTTCATTTGATGTTTTTGTATTTCTTTAGAACCCAAGAAGAATTTTTATTGAAGATGATCTTATAAGGTTATTGAGATGTGTATAAGTGTTGTACTGTTGAGATTATTAATAATACCCAGGAATGAACTGTTCACATAATGACAATGTGTTCACAGTGGCTGCACTAGAACTTGTGTCTCAAGTAAAGGCTGAAGACAAGAGCTAGAATTCAGGCCTGAAGGGTGAAGCTGGCTGTCAACTGAAATTGGGAGCTGTCACATGTAGCATGTTTTTTCTCATGCACTGGGGCAACATATGAATTCCCTTATTACAGATGTCATTGTTACTGTCCTTTCTCAGCTTGCCAGGTCCAGTCATTGTGAAGGCCTGGACTGTGAGGAGATCGGTGTATGAGGTCCTGAATGCCTAGAGAAGGGATTTCATCCATCTAGATATTGAGGAAATCATTGACACAGTGTACTCTACTGTCCTCATGATATAAATTATAAAATATAAATTATTAAGAAAGGTGTGGATTTTTCTGCCGCACAAAGTAGAAATGAGGTGCTGTGGGGGTGTTAGGTAAGAAAAAGTTGGATAGAAGTGTGTCCTATCCTTTACATGGCGGGAATGCCTTCTGTTTTGCATATTTTAAAACAGTTCTATATGGTAATCATAGCTAGCCATCTGAGTTATGAGGTATTAGCAGCACTCTTAACTCAGCAAATTCTTCACTTTGAAGATGGTACCAATGCAGAGGCAAAAGCCTTGTGTAATCCAGCTTGGTTTTAAAACTGAAATTATGACAGAATAATTCTCTCTAGATCATATAACACAACAAGCTCTGCTTTTGATTTAACTGACCTCTAGGAAATCCCAAAGTTGCCTGAATCCGGTCTTACAGTTTAGCTGTATCTGTTTGTTGGCCTGGACCATCTTTGATGTAGATTACCCAACAGTCTGTGCCTCTGTCCACACCACTCCTACAAAGCCTTGTGTATGATGCATAGCGATCTAGGAGCAAATATCTTCTGTACACTTATGATAGGACAAACACAGTATAGATTTTTATCAAGTAGTTTTATATATTTGTAAATAAAATAATGGAGGAGTTCTGTTTAGGAAGCTAACACGTAAGTTTTTAACCCTTGTATGGAGTTATACTTTTATATTACATTTTATTTATTGTGTTCACATGTGTGCATTGGAAGCACTTTTGAGGAGATGGGGAGACCAACTTCTGGGGGTCTGTTCTCTTTCAGTCACGTGAGCCTCTGGAAGGAACTCAGGCCACCGGGTTTGGCTGTGTCTGCCTGCTGAGTCTTCTCACTGGCTCTAGTTGGCTTTATTATTCCTTTACTTTCACTGAGTTCGGTTTTTCTCATGAGACTCATTGGTTCAGTTTTACCCAACTGCATTTTCTTATTTCTAATCATTTTTTTAATGTTTTCTGTGCCTTTTATATCACTTTATTTAGAGGAATGTGTATGCAGACCTATGGCTTATGTATTTGTTTATTTTTCTTACCCTTTTTCCCCTCCAATTCCATTTCTGATTACCTCATATCACTGGTATAGTGACTCACAAGCCAGGTGACAGAAGGCCAGTTCTTTGGTGTCCTGTGAAGGCTCAACTTATGGTGACTTTGTCTACCAACACACTTAAGTGGCTGCTGATTCTGTTACTGACCCAGTGAGTTCTCTCCAGGTCAAATGGAGATGCGGTTGCTGGCATCCATGAGGGCAGGAAGATGATACAGTGAGAGAGGCATCTAAGACAGAAACACAGTGTTTTGGCAACCTAGGCTTAAGAGGGACATCTCATAATTTTGCTAAGTTCTGTTTTTAGGTCTAGCCCATCCGGAAGGGGACCACGTTAAACAAGGTCTTGCAACTGAAAAGGAGGCCTCTCTGGACCCCTCAGACTTGTCTGCTACAGAAGGCGATTTGCATAAGTAGTTACTTGACCTCTGTCTAGAGAAGAACTTTCAAATAACAGGAGCAGTGGGGAAAATTGCAAGAGAAAATTTAATTAATTTGAACAGAAGGAAAGAGATTATGTGTTATAAATTATCATAACCAAAATCAAACACTCATTAGTTAAAGACACTTGTGAAACCGAGAGACATTTTGTTCTGATTTTTGTAGGTAAATATGATATTCCCACAGAAAGTGATCAAGGGTTCCTTTACTTATATATTATCTCTGCAGGTGAAGAAAACCGAGTTAAAGTACAGGTGTTAGGGGGATGTCTTGGTGTTTCAAAATACTAGCTACTCTTCCAGAGGGTCCAAGTTCAGTTGCCAGCACACCAACATGGCAGCTCACAATTACCTATAACTTTGTTCTGGGTAATGCAAACTTCTAGTCTAGAATCCACAGGCACCTGCACTCAAGTCACACACATATGCACACACACACACACATGCACACACACACATGCACACACACACACATGCACACACACAGTCAATATATAAAAACTTAAAACTATGTATATGAAGCATGATTTGCAAAAGAGTGTTATTGGAATTAGAAATACAATTGGTCATATCTTGGTCATATCTTCTTTGGTCATTTTGAGAACCATGCACTAACATATGGTCAGCATCAGACATCAGACAGAACATGTGGGAAAGTGCTCAGGATGGGGTTAGAATAGCCTGATTCTGGTCTTGCCTGCTATTACTGAAAGTGGCTGTGTTCCTTTGCATAATAACATGTCCTCTCGTTTATAAAAGAGGAGTTATTATACCAGACTTACATCATACAGCTGCTTTAAAATTATATAAAATTATATGCATCTAGTTGCTGTGAAAACTGTACAGCTTGCGATGTGATGTGAACCTGCATTGCTTTTTATTATATAGCTGTGAATAGAAAGTTGATTCTTTATGCCTTTAATACTTCAGGAAGTACATAAACCCTCTCCTCTTCTGCTCTCTCTCTGAATGTACTTAACCAGGAGCTTGCTTCATTGTCCTCCTATGAATGTGTCTCTATGCGTACATACTCACATTAATTTGTACACATGTGCTCATCAGACTTATTGATTAGTTACTGTGAGTCTTCTGAGGCTTGCAATACACAGCTTTGAGAAGGACAAAGTGTGCAACGTTTAACATCTAAGTAGACCATCACAGCAAATTCAGAGAATACAAACACATAATTTTAGAAGGAGAAAGGTTGAGCTGTCAAACTACTTTTTGAATTATCTTGACTTCATTGTGTTTCCTTTTGGGGGGAAGTTATGCTTTAGAAAGCATTTCTCTGGTGGGTGGTGGGGGGATTCCTAACAACTGGGAAAAGTAATTTACCCTGTGTGACTTGCTATTGAGGTAGGTTTGTATTTTAAAATGTTAACTCGATTTTTTTTTATTGAGTTTTAGAGCTCAGAACAGAAAGAAAGCAAATATTGCCATCATGGTTCAGACAGAAACACGTGATAAAATGAGAAGAATTGGTACAGAGCTCAAAAAGAGCAAAGACATTTCTCAGGTAGATTAAGAAGTCAAACATACAGCATTTGTTCATCGTTACTCTGTATGTAGAAGCACAGGGAGTATACTGTGGGCAGGAGTCTCTCTTGTGTTCTTCATCTCTGCACCTGTCTCTCCATCTCTCCATCTCTCTATCTGTCTCTCTTCTCTCTCTCTCTTGGCCTCTCTCTGTATGTATGTATGTATGTATGTATGTATGTATGTATGTATGTAAGTATCTATCTATCTATCTATCATCTATCTATCTATCTATCTATCTATCTATCTATCTATCTATCTATCTATCTATCATCTATCATCTATCTATCCTTTCTCTGTATCTCTCTTTCTCTGTCTCTCTGTCTCTGTCTGTCTGTAACTCTCTCGTATGTGTATGTGAGTGATTTCTGTCACTTGGCCTAGATTAACTAACCATGACCCTATTGCAATGATTTCAGCCACAGGTGTGGCACTCATGTGGAATACTCACCAGGCAAAGGTCCTCTGTGATCTCCACATGTGCAGCTAACACGATCATCACAACCTGAGGGCAGACAGAATTGATGTTCCTCAGGTACAACCATGACAGAATGGGAGTATTTGCACTCTGAGGATGTTCAGACCTGGCAAACAGAGGTGGTCTTTTCCCTGAACAGTTCCACAAAGGATCCTAGGCAGTTTCACTCCTACTGAATCCTTCAGATCTTAAAAAAAGAAAGACCCACTGAAGAAAAAGACATTTACCGAAGTGCCCCATCTGTTGATACTCCAGGACAAGGGGATAAGGAGGACAAGCTCGGGATGAAAGTCAAACAGTGGTCCCTGCTATTACTTCATTAATCACATGGAGGCATTCTGAAAAATGTTTCTCCTTGCTTGTAACCATCTATTTTTCTTTTTTTGGCATTAATCTGCACCCCATGGCAGGGTTTTATGAGAGGAAACAATGAGCATTTCTGTGTTCCCTCCCCTTCTCCCAATTGTTGTAGCCCCTGTGAGAAAGCGCTGAGGATGATACAAGTCTGTATCAGTGTGATAAGGGAAAGAGGATTCTGGATGGCTTTGGAGAGACTCTGTGGGGGTAGAGTGTGCTATTTCAGACTAGACAAGCCATGGAATACAGCAGAGGCCCTTAATGGGATCCCAAGTGTTCTGAGCCAAGCCTTGTGCTTCTTCTTGAAGCTTTTCTAATAAAATATTTGATGGTAAAAATTACGTGGCTGTCAGAGGGGCCAAGGTTCAAGGTGCTGTTTTAAGTCATTTGCTCCATAATGTTTGATTAGTTAATCTAGGCCAAATGACAAAAATAATAGAGCTCTCTCTCTCTCTCTCTCTCTCTCTCTCTCTCTCTCTCTCTCTC